>NW_026460298.1:0-71232 GCF_021730395.1 Mercenaria mercenaria | reverse complement strand
AAAAGAAGCAGAGAGTTTAAATAGCAAAACAATTGCTCAAAATATTTTCGAAATATGATAAAAAGAAATTTGCAAATGTAGTCACTAGCGCTGAAACATGGATTCATTATCTTGGATCTTAGGAAGGTTAGCAAAAAATCTGGCCCTCAAAAACCGCAAAAGACCAGTAAATCCCTAACGCACGTTAATTGCAAATAAGGATTGAATTCAATCTTCTTTGGTGAAGGCGTTGCAATACAGGTGTCAGTGAAAAAGGGCAGAAGTGTTACTGGCAGCAAATACTATAAAGATGTGATATTGAAGAAATTACAAAAGTACTGTTGCGCTCTGGCTAGCTCGAATGTATGTAACTTCCCCTTTGTTGTGTTATTCTTGGTATTAGTGTGCACTACATGGCTCAATTTGTACGTCATTGTGTTTTTGTTATTTGTTTTAGCACGTGCATCTTACTGAGAATGCTTTGTTTTATGTACACTTTTACCAAACTAAATCTAACTATCTATCTATCAGGGTTGTTAATAATTACTTGCAATAGTAATGCATTAAATTAGCATTACTTGGAAAAAGATGGCATTAAATTAGCATCAGCATTACTCATTTTTATCAAAATAATGCATTAAATTAGCATTACATAGGGTGCATTAGCATTACCATTACCATTACTTTTTGAGAGTCATTGCATGTTATTATCACATACACTGTTTTTCATTAAATCATTTTAGTTTACCTAGGTCTAGGTCGTCTACATGAATAGTTAAATACGTGTATGACTTCCTTGTATTATATCTGATTTTTTTCTTTTACCATTACTTTATAAAAAAAAAAAGTAATAAAAAAAAATAAAAATACCTAATGTTGGAAGTACAGCATGCATGAACAGTTAAATTGTTAGAGAAAGTCAAGTACCTGTTTAATGGCTCCCTAACAGCCTAATTTAACATGACATGTAAAAGCTAGCTGCCTTAAACAGGTCTTAAACATCACTATCAGTGGCATAGTGTTAATTGATAAAAAGGTGTCAAAAGATAATAGATTCTGTTTGATATTTTGGGTGACCAATCTAATTATGTCACACTTCTATGGCTATTATAAATATGCACCTTGGAGTTGTCCAAGGTTTTAAATGTATTTTTCAAAATCTTTCAGGTGTACATTGAACAAAAGGCAATTATATCATCAGACAGTTTATTAAAATCAAACAAAAATCTATTAGAGAACTGCTATAACCTGTATAAATAACAGCATACATGTGTATTTTTTTTTTCCAGTGATACAAAAAATAATGCCTAAGTAATGCTAAGCATTAGCATTAGCATTACTTACTTTGGCATTAAATTAGCATTATTTTCAATGCTAAAATTGTGGCATTAATCATTACTTGGCATTATTTGAAAAAAATAATGCATTACTAATGCATTACCATTAGCATTAGCATTACTACAACCCTGCTATCTATCTATGACTATCATGCAGGCTTGCGACTTCCCGTCTAGTGGTTAAGAACAGATTTGGTTCGGATGCACTTCTGCTTTTTGGCCGATTCACTAATGCTATTTTACTCCAGTTAGACTACTTATTTTACCAAGATTTGCTTAAGTTCTCCTTAACTAACAATAATAAGAAATCACTAAGATCAAACCAATTTAAACTGCAAGTTTATCTATTTTATCCGCTACAAATATTAAGACAATGCATATAAAATACTGTGTCTAGATAAATACTAATAATGTATCAGCAAAACACCTTAGTTAACAACAAACAATATCAAGTATTTAGAATCTTTAAATGGAATAAATGTCTGCAAACAAGACTCAGTATTGAATCTTAAAAAATCTTAATTTACTATGAAGTTATTTACTTAAGCCAAAATAATCAAGTCTTAAAAATTCTTAAGTCAAAAATAGAATAAGGGCAGTTACCAAAACTAGGTTAAGCTCTTGAAATTCAAAGTCTGGAGTTCTTTAAATGAAGCCTAAAAAAGCTTTTATACTGACCAAGTGCACACCAAAAACATGTGTACACACACCAACTATGTGGGTGCAAACAACCAAACTCTGAGTTGAATGTGCCACTGTGTGCAGAATGCACACATCAAAACAATGTGTACATGGAACAGCCAAAACTATGGTAAAATCATAAAAATCAGAGTTTATACTATTAAAATAAATTAAGTTGCATGAAAACTGGGCATAAATCAATTAATCGTAAATAATTCCCAAATAAAATTACTATTGCCCGAGAAACTCTGATCCTTTGCTTAAATTAAAGAAATTTAGCATAGAATTTTTTTTTTGACAGATGGAATGCATGAGTTTAAACTACTAAAATAAATTAAGAAGCATGAAAACTGGACATAAATCAAAGGTATAATTCCTAATTAAAATGACTGTTACCTGAGATACTCTGATCATTTGCTTAAATTAAAGAAATTTAGCTTAGAATTGTTTTGACAGTTGGAAAATATTCCTGGAATTTTACTAGGTTGTCAAGGGTAATTACCAAGAACGCATTGGGGCAAATTGGCTGCAGCCAGACAAGGATGCTGCACTGTAATCAATTTGAAATGCAATAACTTACAAAATACAGCTTTGTGATCTCTGTGAATAGACAAAGGCGTTCCCAACCTTGAGATGAAATCATTCATAATTCGGCGTGCACAGTCCTCTGCATGTTGGTTTGGTACAGCAACAATCTCTACGTACTTGTTTAATAAATCAGTCATCACCAAACTGTACTTCTTTTGATTAGGTGTTTCTGTGAATTGTCCAAGATAGTCAATAGCTAAAGTGTCCCCTGGTGCTTCACTTCTTAGATGTCCCATAACTGTCTTAGGAGGTTTCTGAAGTTGCTTATTAGCTGCACAGATGTCATACCTCATGATATAAAGACTTATATCTTCCTTCATGTCGGATCAATAATACCTCTGGGAAATCTTTCCTTTTGTCTTTTTTGTTCAAGATGTCCAGATAGTACGGTATCATGCATCTGGTGTATAACTTCTTTCCTCATCTGTTGTGGTACAATCACTGCCTATACTCCCCAGCAACGTTCAAGTTTTTGAAATCCTTGTATAAGACTTCATTCTGAAGGTGTAGATTGTCCCATATTACCCAGTAGTGTCTGCAGGTCGAACTTTCTGTCACCATGTCTGAACTGTAGGACATTTTGTTCTCAACCCTTGCCTTGTAAACTGGTCCGATATCAGTGTCGTTTGCTTGCTGTTTAGCAATTTTGCCTGTAGTGCTGATGTACATCCATCTCGGATCCGTGCTGTCTTTTGAAACACAAGGTTGTGACGTTTGATCTGTAACACTACGAACTGTTGTTGTTTGCTTAACCTGATCTTCATTGTGATTTCTGCTGCTTTCAATTTGCTGACGTTGTGTCTCTTTTTAGCTCTAGCATCATATCATCTGCCCTTTTTCTACACTTCTTGCATGGACCACATTTTAATGACTCACTTTTGTCGTCATCATGACACGTACAATCTCTCAGACTTTCGTATCTGGACAAGGCATCACAATGTCCTTGTTTACTTCCAGCTCTATATTCAATGGCGAAATCAAAAGGTACAATGATCTCAATCCATCTGACAATCTTTCCACTGGGCTCCCTTAGCTTAAACAACCAAACTAGTGCCTGATGATCACTCCTTACTGTGAAATGTCTTCCACGTAAATACTGTCGGAAATACTGCACAAAAAGACTACCGCAAGGAGTTCTTTTTCTGTTATGCAATAGTTCTTTTCTGCTTTGTTCTGGGCCCTGCTTGCATAAGCTATCACTCTCTCCCTACCGCTTTGTATTTTTGTAGTACTGCTCCTATTCCTAATCCCGGCGCATCTACGTGCAAGAGAAAAACTCCGCCTAAACCATTGGGTATCCCATGACATCCGGACTGATCCAAGCTTTTTATTGCATTGAAGGCCTTTTTACTGTGTTCATCCCATAGAAATGCTTTGTCTTTTCTGGTCAGACTTCTGTTTGTAGCAGGTGACATTTATCTGGCTTTAGCTTGAGTCCAACATCTTTTATTCTGCTAAGTACTTCATCAACTCTGCTAGTGTGTTCTTAAAAGTCGGCTCCAAAAATTATGATGGCATTTATGTAAACGAGACATGTTATCCACTACAGTCCTTGAAGTGCTAACTCCATTGTCCTCTGAAAGGTACTTGCGGGTTTATGCAAACCAAAAGACATCCTTGTCATCTCATATTAGCCAAATTTGCAAGAAAATGCGCTCTTGGGAATATCTTCCATCTTAAGTGGAACCTGGAAATACCCGCTAGTTAAATCAAGGCTGCTAAATAAACTGGAACCTGATATCGCATCCAAACAATCTTGTATCCTGGGCAGGGGAAATCCATCTGGTTTAACCAGTGCGTTGTCCTTTCTGTTATCAACACATGGTCTTATGGCTCCTGATATTTTACGCACAAATACTCTCGGGCTTGACCATGGAGAAGTGCTCTTCTGTTTAACCCCTTTTTTCATCAAATCTTCAGTAGCTGCCTTTTCTTCTGCTGCGTAAGCTAACGGGACTTTTCTCGGTCGTTAATTGACTGGTATTGCCTTCCAAATGTTGATTGGGTATTCGGCTAAGTTGGTTATCCCGATGTCCCACTCATCCTTGGAAAAGCTGTCACTATACTAAACAAGAAGTCCTGCTAACACTTTTCTTTCATGTTCCATTTTTCCTTCTGTTGATTTTTATACAGATCTCTGAGGTCATTTGGAACGACTTCTTCTTCAGAAAATTTCCTTTCGGTTCTGGGACTGCTGCTATGCACGTCCAGTCTTCTTACACTGTTTTGTTTTCTCTCTTCACCTTTATTTTCTTCCTTAGCTATAATGCTAACAACCCTCTCGATCCTCTCAGCTGTAGCTATCACTGCATCCTGCTTCAGAGTAACTTCAGTTGGAAAAGGATTCAGTATTCGTACCTTACAGTTGGTAGCCTTGTTGATGTTCACTGGTGTTGAAGCCATCATCAACTGATACCTGTCCTTGAAGTGGTCTGTAGGTTCTACAACGTAGTCTGCCTGATTATCATTGTCATCAGCTTCCATCATCTCAACATATACATTAATAAGCGACTCCGCTTGACCAGGTATGATTATGTCATCTGCCAAAACTACCCCCCTTGTCTTCCTGTGCTTGCCAACTTGGACAGTCGGTATCTCAATTCCATCAAGAATGATCTTATTCTGGCTCAATAAGATGTCAGCTGGTCCCTTCTCACTTTCCATCAAAACATTAAAACCCAGCAGAGCATCATCCTCTATTTCAGCCACCACGGCCTCACTGATGATATCATACTTTCTAATTTCAAGCCTAAACACAGCTTTTCCCCTCTCCTAAATAGGCGACCCGCTTGCCCCTTTCAAGCACATAGACATGCTTAGTTGTGGTCTTTCATTCTCTGCAATCTTTTCGTAAATTCTTGTGGAAATTACGGTTCTGGAAGCCCCAGTGTCTGCGGTGAACAATAAAGGTACACCCTCAAAAGCGCTTTTCACATAAACTCCATCACAAAGGCTCCTCTTCTTACTCTCCTCTTTATTTTTCTGACCTATCTTGTCTTCACACTGGCCTTTTTCCTCTAGGCAGACCTCTCTTTGGCCACAAGAGCTGGTCCCTGGTAGTTTAAAGACCCACTACGACTGTTGGAGTCGGTATGGTTCCCTCTAATTTGATTATGACCTCCCATCTTTCTGTCTGATCTTTGTTTATCAGGACACCCCCTGGTATAATGACCCTTTCTGTGGCAGTTGAAACATTTGACTGTGTTATTCTTGTAGTTTGAACCTATTCTACCAGTATCTGCCTTGTTAGCCTTTTCTAGCTTCTCAAGTCGTTCGAGCATTTTCTGTAATGCCTGTTTTTGGCTGTTGTTATTTGACTCACTGTCTGATTTATTACTTTCAATTTCAGTCACAGGCCTTTTCTCAGTCTGACGTTTCTGTTTCCTTTCTGGCATATGGTACGCCCTCTCTTCACTGAAGATTGCTCCTCTCCTTTCATCAGAATCATCTACCGTTCTTCTGGCATATTGTTTTATTATTTCTTCTATCATATCCAACAGAACCTCTGGTCTGGATGAAGTTAACCACATGAAAAACAGCTTCATCTATAGGTGATGGCTCTTTGTGATACTCAACCTCGAATCGTGCTTCATTATCTCTCAGTCCATCTAAAAATCTTCTTACCAAATCCTTGTTTCGGATATGTCTATCTCTTTAGCCGTGTGCTCTATCATAAAGCATCTTCAAAACTGCTGCAAAGTCCTCTGCTGATCCGCCGGCCTTTTGTATTCTTCTACTGAATTTGCAGCAAAAGCCCTATTTGTTTCTATGACCATGAATCTGTTGTTCATTTCTTGAACCATTTCTCTGTAATTGTATAAAACTGTAGGTTGCAGTTGAGAAAACATGAATTCTGCTGCTTTACCTTCTATTCTAGGTAATAGCTGGTCTATCTTTTTTTCATCTGTCCAACCATAGCGACTCGCAATAGCTTCTAAACGAGCTATCCATACTGCCCAGTCATCTTTTCCAAAGAAAATCAGGTACACGTATCTATCGTTTATCCTTGGTCTTTGCCACTGGGGTTGTACGGCTGAATTATAAAATGTTCCATGCCTTGAACTGTTTGGTACTTCTTTGGGAATGTTGTAATGACTGTTCTCTACAGGTATTCTTTGAACATTATATGATCTACAGTTGAAGTTGTTTGCCCGTTGTTCGTGAAAACTCGGACTCTGATATTGCCTTTGAATAAATCTGCCTTGAACAGGACATGTTAAATCATTACTTACTGCACTGTATGGTTCTCTGGAGCACTGTTGTCTACACTGGTTTTGCAAATCCAAATCTGTATAATTCTGGGTTGTTGGTATATCATTCAAACTGCTTTGTTGCCTTAAATTCTCATATGATACTGTCTGAGATTGCTTTATGATACGTAGTTCTGTTACAACCTCCTTTAGTACTCCAGTGATGTTACTCAATACATCTGACGACAATCCAGTTTCATCATTGTGCTGTTTTTGACATGATGTGTTGACTTCAGCATTTCTTAACGAATATGGTCTGTAAGCAGGCTCGGAATGCACTGAAAAATTATCTACATCCTGAAGGTCTATTTGGTAGTCTTGGCTTGGATCTTCACATCTGTCGTTGAGAGGATTGTCTTGGGACTCTAAACCGGGACCTCTGTTGAAGTATATCACTCCTTCACTATCGACTATCAACTTGGGAAGATCTATCCATGAAGGGGTTTCTTTGTCTAATGGCTTGTGTTCGAATCTCTGGACCCTCTCTGTTGAACGTTTGAAAGGATCCCACCGCTGCAACCAAGAAAGTGTTGCGCTATGACTAGCACGGATGGTTTCGGAACTGGTTATGGTTCGGCAATAGGAGTTGAGTAGGATTTGCTGGGCTAGGATCTCGAACTATGGCTATGTGGTTAATATGTAAAACTAGACTATCATGCAAGCTTGCGATTTCCCGTCTAGTGGTTAAATACAGATCTAGTTCGAATGAAATTCTGCTTTGTTGGCCAGTTCACTAAGGCTATTTTACTCCAGTTAGACTACTTATTTCACCAAAATTTACTCAAATCTACTTAACACTAATAAGAAATCACTAAGATCAAACAAATTTAAACTGCAAATTTATTTATCTTATCCCATACAAAAATAAAGACAATGCATATAGCATACTGTTTCTAAAAAATACTAATAATGTATCAGCAAAACAACTTAGTTAACAACAATCAATATCTAATATCTAGAATCTTTAAATGGAACAAATGTCTTCCGAAAAAAACCTCATTGAATCTTAAAAACATTAATTTACTATTAAAGTTATTTACTTAAGCCAAAATAATCAAGTCTTAAAAATTCTTAAGGAAAAATAGAATAAGGGCAGTTACCAAATCTAGGTTAAGCTCCTGAAATTCAAAGTCTGGAGTTCTTTAAATGAAGCCACAAAAAGCTTTTATACTGACCAAGTGCACACCAAAAGCATGTGTACACACACCAGCTATGTGGTTGCAAACAACCAAACTCTGAGTTGAATGTGCCACGGTGTGCAAAATGTACACATCAAAACAATGTGTACATGGAACAGCCAAATTATGGTTAAATCATAAAAATCAGAGTTTAAACTACTAGAATAAATTAAGTTGCATGAAAACTGGGCATAAATCATAATCATAAGTAATTCCCAAATGAAATTACTTTTACCCGAGAAACTCTGATCCTTTGCTTAAATTAATGAAATTTAGCTTAGAATTGTTTTGACAGTTGGAATAATTCCTGGCATTCTACAAGGTTGTCAAGGATAACTACTCAGAATGTACTGGGGCAAAATGGCTGCAGCCAGACAAGGATGCTGCACTGTAATCCATTTAAAATGCAATAACTTACAAAATACTGCAAATATGATGACTGTCTGACTTTAAAATGATGCAATGATAAGTAAAGAAATAGTTTACCTAATAAATAATTGATGACATCAATAGTAATGGCAGAAATCTTAGTAAAATGATGCTGACACTGTGCTAAAAATAGAATACGTAAACAAAACACTGGGATGTATCAATATTATCAGAAACGGCGCCCAATCACGGGTTTCAAACTTGTCTGATTTCTACATGATAATACTCCAGCCCATACGTCATCCATTGTTAATGGGTTTTTTTTGCAAAAAGAGAAGGTAACAGTTTTATCACACACTCCATATTCACCAAACTTTATCCCTTAAATTGTGACTTCTTCCCGTTTCCTAAGCTTTGTAAGATTATCTTTGTTTTCTAATGTTAAAAATATCCAGACCTTTTGAAATAGCAGCATAGTTAAAATTATCAAAAATTACAGTACGTCGTAAAATGCTACATACAAGTATAAAGATGTGGTATAATATACAAAGGTCAAGTACAAAAACAAGAACAAGAACTTACCCCCTCCCCCCTCCTTTTAACCGGATCTTTATTATCGTTTTTCAGTTTGACAGCACGAAGGTTATTACAGAAGAAGATAAAATCCCGGCTTTAGATTCTAATAAAGTTCACTGCGTGATTATTATTTTGGATTGCCGGGAAGCGAAAGAATTGAACAAAAATTTTGCTTCGAGCATTTTGAGATACATGGAATTATTGTGCAAGAAAGGTAAATATTTGAACATATTCCGTAAATAATCAGTACCAATGACACCTTATGAGTATTTATAAATTTAGAAATTGCACCTTTTTATTAATTATCATATTTTTGAGAAGATTCTTTAGATGCATAGAATGTAAGTAAACAAAGCAAAATAATTGCAGACTCGATTCTATTTAGTCTGTATTGAGATGCAAAGACATCTTCAAAACTTCTTACGCTTTTTATAATGGCTTAAGCAGGGACTCTCTTAACCCTTAGCCTGCTAAATTTCTAAAATGGACTGGTCCATCATTCAATTTGGGCAGTACCATTTATTATGCGAAGGGGTGTTCACTGAAAATTTACTGACTGAATAGCAAACAGTGCAGATCATGATCGGCCTACACGGATGTGCAGGCTGATCTTGGTCTGCACTGGTCGCAAAGGCAGAATCACTTGCCGCCAGCAGGTTAAAGGTTAAAATAATGATTACACAAATGGTCCCGTCAGTATATTTTATTGATAATTTTGATACAACTAAAGCAATTAGTGTTGATGGTATAGGACACCGTGTTATAAAAATGTCCTTTGACTACTTAATGAATTGCATAACCAATTTATCTAATTAATGTATTGACCAGTGTTTTTCCAGAAAATCTTAAAAGAGCCTATGTACTATCTTTACATTAAACTGGTCCTCTGGACGACCAAAATGATTATAGACCAATTTCTGTTTTACCTAATTTATCAAAAAAGTTTGATAAGCATGCTGTTTTACAGTTGCAAAACTTTTTTCATTCAACTAATATGCGGCTCAGTCAGGTTTCAACAAAAACAGTGCGTTAATTCACCTTGTAAATAAATGGCTGAAAAAACGATTCCCTCAATGTAGTTTGCAGTCTTTTTATTGACTTCCGTAAATCATCTGATTGGGTTGATCATAAACTTTTGCTTCAAAAATTGAAATTGTAACATTTTTCTCCTTCCTCTGTTGGCTGGTTTCGATGATCTTATCTTTCAAACAGAACGCTGTCTGTAAAATTGAATACAAGTGTTTCTGATGAATTATTCATAAAATCAGGAGTGGTTCAAGGATCAGTTGTAGGTCCTTTATACGTTACCGATTTGCCTTCACATTTGAAAAATTCTAACCTTGACATGTATGCTGATGATTCAACTCTATATGTGGCTGATAGGTCAGATCTTATTCAGACTTACATATCATAGATAAATGCTGCGTTGCAAACAATATAGTACTTGATCCTGCAAAAACTACTTCGATGCTAGTATGAACTAAGACATTCTAACTCTCTAAATCTAATAGTTAATAACTGTCGTATATATTCTGTCACAAATAGAAACGTTTTTTTTAAGGTTCATATATCGATCAGAATTTAAAGTGGGATATACACATAGAAAATATCTGTTAAATTATTTAATAAATTTACACTTCTCCGAAAGATCTCTAAATTGCTTACACTAGAAATGAAATAAATATTTTATAATGCCAATATTACGAAAGACCGGTGGTGACATTTCAATTTCAAGAATTCACGGTTTCTGAATATGATTTCGTGAAGTAGAAATCATGAAGTGTTTAAATGAAATCGAGAATTCTTGAAGTGGTATTAATTTTGTGAAATTATGAAGTCGCGAATAATTGAATTCTTGAATTTTTTACATGAAATACGGAATTCGTGAATTCATGAAGTTGTTAAATATGGAATAACTGAAATCTTGAATATTATTAAGTGAAATTCTGAACTATTGAAATTTTGAATAATTGAAATCGAGAAAATTTAAAATTTTGAAATTGTGAATTACTGAAATATTGAATTATTGAAGAATGGAAATATTGAATTTTCGAAATCATGAAATCGCGAACAATTGAATTCTTGAATTTTTGATATGAAATACGAAAATCGTGAACTCATGAAGTTGTGAAATATTGAATAATTGAAATCTTGAATTAGTGAAATTCTGATATAATCAAATCTTGTATAATTGAAATCGAGAATTTTTTGAAATTGTAAATTACTGAAATATTGAACTATTGAATAAATGAAATATTGAATTTTTGACATGAAATATGGAAATCGTGAACTCATGAATTTGTGAAATATTGAAATCTTGAATCTGTGAAATTCTGAATTATTGAAATCTTGAATAATTGAAATCGAGAATTTTTTGAAATGGTGAATTTCTGAAATACTGAATTATTGAATAACTGAAATATTGAATTTTTGACATGAAATATGAAAATCGTGAATTCATGAAGTTGTGAAATATTGAAATCTTGAATCTGTGAAATTCTGAATTATTGAAATCCTGAATAATTGAAATCGAGAATTCTTGAATTGTGAATTATTGAAATATTGAATTATTAAAAAATTAAAATATTGAATTTGGAAATCGCGAACTACTGAACTTCAAGAATTTAATAATTCAAGAATTCACGAATTCATGAAATCAAGAATTCGCGACTTTTGCGTGAAACTTGGAAAATGTGAATTATTAAATATCAAGAATTCATGAGTTTTGAGTGAAATTTAGAAATCGTGAATTTGTGAATTGTTGAGCTCCGTGAATTCACGATTTCAAGAATTCACGATTTTTGTATGAAATTTAGAAATGGTGAATTTGTGAAATCGTGAATTATTGAACTTCAAGATTTCACGATTTCAAGAATTCACGATTGCAAGAATTCACGATTTTTGTGTGAAATTTGGAAATCGTGAATTTGTGAAATCGTAAATTAATGAACTTCAATATTTCACGATTGCAAGAATTTACGATTGCAAGAATTCATGTTTTTTGCGTGAAACTTAGAAATCGTAAATTTGTGAAATCGTGAATTATTGAACTTCAAGAAAACACGATGATTTTTGCGTAAAACTTTGATAATCGTGAATTCTTGAAATCGTGAATTATTGAACTTCAAGATTTCACGATTTGTGAAATCGTAAATTAATGAACTTCAAGATTTCACGATTTCAAGAATTTACGATTTCAAAAATTTACAATTTTTGCGTGAAACTTTGAAATCGTGAATTTGTGAAATCGTGAATTATTGAAATTCAAGATTTCACGATTTCAAGAATTTACGATTTCAATATTTCACAATTTTTGCGTGAAATATGGAAATCGTGAATTTGTGAATTATTGAACTTCAAGAATTCATGAATTCACGATTTCAAGAATTCACGAATTTTGCGTGAGATTTGGAAATCGTAAATTTGTGAAATCGTGAATTATTGAACTTGAAGATTTCACGATTTCAAGAATTCACGAATACAATATTTCACATTTTTTGCGTGAAACTTTGAAATCGTGAATTATTGAAATTCAAGATTTCACGGTTTCAAGAATTTACGATTTCAATATTTCACAATTTTTGCGTGATATATGGAAATCGTGAATTTGTGAATTATTGAACTTCAAAAATTCATTAATTCACGATTTCAAGAATTCACGTATTTTGCGTGAAATTTGGAAATCGTGAATTATTGAACTTCAAGATTTCAAAATTTCAAGAATTCACGAATTCAATATTTCACAATTTTGCGTGAAATTTGGAAATTGTGAATTCGTGAATTATTGAACTTCAAGAATTCATGAATTCACGATTTCAAGTATTCACGATTTCAAGTATTCACGATTTTTGCGTAAAATTTCAAAATCGTGAATTATTGAACTTCAAGAATTCGTGAATTCTCGATTTCAGGAATTCACTCATTTTGCATAAAATTTCGAAATTGTGAATCCTTGAAATCGTGAAATCTTGAAGTTCAATAATACACAAATTCAGGATTTCCAAATTACGCAAAAATTGAGAAATATTGAATTCGTGAATTCTTGAGTTCGTGAAATCTTGAAGTTCAATAATTCATGATTTCACAAACTCACGATTTCAAAATTACACGCAAAATTCGTGAATTCCTGACATATTGAATTCTTGAAATCGTGAAATCTTGAAGTTCAGTAATTCACGATTTCCAATTATCACGCAAAAATCGTGAATTCTTGAAGTCGTGAATTCATGAATTCATGAAGTTCAACAATTCACAATTCATGATTTCTAAATTTCACTAAAAAATCATGAATTCTTGAAATCGTGATTTCATGAATTCATGAAGTTCAACAATTCACAAATTCACGATTTCTAAATTTCACTCAAAAATCATGAATTCTTGAAATTCAAAAATACACATTTTCCAAGTTTCACGCAAATGTCTTGAATTCTTGATTTCATGAATTCGTGAATTTTTAAATTCCTGATGTTCATTAATTCGCGATTTTTAAATTCAATATTTCGATAATTCAATATTTCAATAATTCACAATTTCAAGAATTCTCGATAT
This sequence comes from Mercenaria mercenaria, assembly GCF_021730395.1. NCBI lineage: Eukaryota > Metazoa > Mollusca > Bivalvia > Venerida > Veneridae > Mercenaria > Mercenaria mercenaria. Next base: position 57,726 of record NW_026460298.1, on the reverse strand, counting down.
CAGTTTTCAGGATTTCAATAATTCACAATTTCACAAATTTAACATTTCAATTATTTAATTATTCAAGATTTCAATTATTTAATAATTCACAACTTCATAAATTCACGATTTCCATATTTCTTGTCAAAAGTTCAATATTTCAATTATTCTGTAATTCAATATTTCAGTAATTCACAATATCAAAAGTTCTCGATTTCAATTATTCAAGATTTCAATAATTCAGAATTTCACAAATTCAAGATTTCAATTTTTTATTATTTCACAACTTAATGAATTCACGATTTCCATATTTCATGATTTCGAAAATTCAATATTTCAATTATTCAATATTTTAGTAATTCACAATTTCAAAAACTTCTCGATTTCAATTATTCAAGATTTCAATATTTCAAAAGTTCACTAATTCAAGATATCAATTATTCAATATTTCACAACTTCATGAATTCACGATTTCCGTATTGCATGTCAAAATTCAAGAATTCAATTATTCGCGATTTCATTATTTCACAAATACCACTTCAAGCATACTCGATTTCATTTAAATACTTCATGATTTCTACTTCACGAAATCATATTCAGAAATCGTGAATTCTTGAAATTGAAATTTCACCACCGGTCTTTCGTACAATATCATTCCGGTTATTGACTACGGTGCGATAAATTGGTGTAATGCTCCCAAAATTTACTTTTCAAAAGTATTGGTGTTTCATATAAGTATTGAATATATTAAAAAAATCTTTGCTAACTTCTTCTGTTGCAATGTTTAAAGAACTGAAATGGCTTTCTGTCAAAAAACAGACATAAATTACATATATAGCTATATTGACATTTAAGGCTCTACAAGGTTCAGCCACGTAGTTATATAGCTCAGTTGATTATTGTTTCCGACAACACGTCATACAACCTAAAATCTAAGTCCCAGTATTTTATACTAAATACAGACTAAATTCAGATTATATGACATAAACTTTCAATTGTTTATCAATGAAAGTATGGAATTCTATACCAGTTATTATCAGAAATGCAGCGAATGTGAACTCTTTTAAGTACAGTTACAAAAAAAGTTTGATTTGATGAAATCTGTACTGCAAAATCATAATGTTACAGGTGCTCAAATCAAATTCGCTTTTTACCTTTTGTTGTTGTTTCGTTGTGTGTGTCTTTGTTTCGTTTTTTTTTTTTTTTTTTTTTTTTTTTGCTTTTTCTTGTTGTTGTATTTTGTTTTTTGTTTTTGGGGATTTTTTATGTCGTAATGTCTTAATGTGTATTTGAATAATTTGTACCTTTTGGAAGGCCTCATTGTAAATCTGTGATTTCATTTGTATTTGCTTATGTCATGGCATAGTGAGTCAACCTTCGTAAAAGGAAGAAATTGCTATTATTATTATTATTATTATTATATTACTAAACTGGTTCGAAAACATCTTTTTTTTTCAACCAAAATTATCACCCACTTGAGAAAAATATTTGTCGCCAGCATTTTTGTTCATCTATTCGACATTTGCGAATTAAGTCTACGTGGACTGTGAACACCTAAGACGATCGATTTTTCAAGGGGACCGTCTCAACATGATAATTTAAATTTATGTGTGGTAGGAAAACATTCCTATAATGATGGTAAGGTCTGGCTTATTATGTCACCGCACAGGATAAGATTTGGATTTGTCTGTCCGTTTATCTGTTCGCCAGAGAAATGTTTTGTTATGCATATCGCAAAAAGTATTTGATCTAGCGTCATAACACTTTCCTGACATGTTCTTCAATATTATAAGTTGCGCATCTGCGACAAAGTTGAAAAGATGAGCAAATCTGATCGCAGTGTATCCGTATTCCATCGTCGTCGTCGTCGTCCGAAATGAAAAAAAAATATCTAAACTTGGTCAGCTGGGATCAAATGTAGGTCAGCAGGTAAAACATTGTGTAAACTGTAGAAAACGTAATATCTTGCGTCTCCATTCCTTTGTTGTTATTATACGCCCGAAGAAACGTATTTCGGGATACCCCAGTGTTCATCCGTCCGTCCGTCTGTCTGTCCGTTAGCAATTTCGTGTCGACTCCACTCTGTAATTCGTGAACCCCTTGAAGGTTTTTTTAACAAACTTGATACAAATGTTCTCCACATCAGGACGACGTGCAGAACGCCTGTATAAGGTGGCTCGCTTTAAGGTAAAGGTTACACTTAGGGGTCGAGGTCATATGACTTTGTTTCATGTCCGCTCTGTAACTTTTGATCTGTTTGAAGTATTTTACAGAAACATTGCACAAATGTCCATCAGAGTGCATGTTTTGGATGGCTGGCTACAAGGTCAATGTTACACTTAGGGGTCAAAGGTCAATTAACTTTGTTTTGAGTGCGATGTGTAACTCTTGAACTGCTTGAAGGATTTTTTAAAAACTTGGCACAAATGTTCACCACATTGAGAGGATGGTACTTGCAACGTTAAGGTGTACATTGTATTTTGACATATCTGTACCTGGTAATGATTTTTAGTGGACTTAGAGTTGTTCGGGGAATTTCTTCCCTTTGTTGTCCTTTTCCTTAGGGCTTCAACTGTAAAGTTCTTTAAATTTTGCTCCCATCCTCTGATATTTGACTTTATCAAAAACTTTAACCAAACATTCTAATTTAAAAGGGGGCATTATTCTGTCAAAATTCAAATCAGAGTTATGGGGATTGTTTCTCCCGGTGTAGACGTTGATAGTAAATAACTATTTTAAGTTTCAAGTCAAAAATAGCTTTGATAGTAACAGAAATATTTGACTTTATCAAAAACTTTAACTTCGAAAAGTCGAGCTAAAAACAGGCACATCCAGATTTATATCACCTACCGCATAGTGATGATATAATAACCCAAAACCTATTTCCGTTATAAACTATCTTTCCTACCGCGCATAAATAATCAAATTATGTTGAGACGGTCCCCTTGAAAAATCGATCGTCTTAGGTGTCCACAGTCCACGTAGACTTAATTCGCAAATGTCTATTACAAACACGTGATGAACAAATTACACTGAAAAGAGGTTCTTACATTAGCCAGGGCATATGATTTTAATTTATATACCATCGGTAGATCTTTTTCTACTTTCCGTGTGCAGCAAGATGCGAGATATAAGCATGTTGCTTATTTCAGCCATGTCGCCAAGTATACAGAATCAAATAATAACTCTGTCAATAGCACAGTAGTGCATCTGTGCATCAAAACTACATGCAGTATTTTGAAAGAGGGTTCATGTTAACTGCTAATAGACATTTTATAAAATTTTAGCACAAAATGCATTTATCCCGGTCTTACATTTTACTGTCGCCCAAAACTGTCATCAAATGATGTTACTTTATTAAGATAACTCCCTAGTTACTTTCTTGTGATTAAATATTTCTGATATAATCGTTTCTAGTTCACTTATATTTTGTCGCGATTTAAAATCACTCCTCCGTAACGGGGACTTCTTCAAATATACTTGACAACAATGGTGTTTTCCCTCTGCGTCCGCATCATATACCTTGAATGCATCAGTAAGAAGGCTTGTTGTCAGTATATGCAATCAAGGTATCGAATGGTTATCAAATATTCAAATAATTTTATCTCTTCCGTAACTTATCTCTTCCGTAACATAAGGTTTTAGCTGACCTAAATGAAATGCAGAAAACACAAAAAAAGTTTTTCTCATGTGTCATTTGAAGAAAGCAGAGGCTAATCTGCAAAGACTTTAAGGTGTAATTTGAAAATTATTGATGGAACAGTATTTCAAGTAAATGAGGTAAGTTCATAAATATATAGAAAAATACTATTCTAATACATGGTGTGCATGTGATTATGTTTACGGTGTTAGAATATGTTTTCTCTGCTTTTTCAATTTGTTTTGAACGTAAAACAATGCATAAAATATAGTGCGGCAATAGATATGCCTCTTTAAACATATCTGTTACGAAAGAGGTAGTATGTTCGTAGATTCTAGTGCGGCATTCAAATTTCATACATGAAAGTTTGGCCAAAGAGACATGACATAAGTAACTTAGATTCAAGAAATATACTTTTTCTGACTATTTTCTCAGTAGAAAAGTAATACAGAACTTAATTTTTCCCGCAATACAGTTATGGAGGTGAGATAGTTTGTCTGACAGCATTGAAGTTTTCCTTGTTTAGTGGTTAAAGTAATGTCCTCGTCAATATGTAATATTTAAAACCTTACTTATATTTTTCTAAAATGTGCATTCGGCGACCAAATGTTTTATTCTACTACGGGGAAAATATTATGTTACAGAGGTTACATATGTAGTTGAAATGAGGTATTCTTAGACTTGTTTTATTGCAACTAGGTTTCTCGGAATTTCCTCTTTTTTGACAAATATGACTATTTTTTTCCATGTGCAGAGAACATATAGTGGCTCACATAATTTACAATGATTTGAACAGGCTTAATCAAACCGAGTCTGCCATTATTCTGCCTGATTGCATTCTTGCTTTCAAAGGATCTTTACAGATTTTATTATCCAATAGGTACTGTTGAATGTTGAACGTCCGAAACATCGGTGTGGTGACAGACAGACTAAAAGACAGAAACTTTTAGTAAGGAACCGTTTATTAACACTATTTAGTGAGTTAAAATTGTTCAGAGAATAGTATACAAACACATTAATATCAGAAAAGTAACAGCAAAATGCAAATTTAACTGTTTCTGATAAATCACAGAAATTTGTGTGCGAGAAGAGACATCTTGTTGGCTGCGTTGTATGAAGACGTGGCTCATGATAAAGTTCTGATTAATGTTTTTACTGAATCAGGACAATATAGTGGCAAATGCAAAGTCCCGTTCGTCCAAGATGTAAAAAGGATAAAAGAAATCAGACGTTTACATAGTAATTGATTATTTAGAAAGACATGAAAATCAAGAAATGTTCGAGGTTCTGTGGCGGTGATCGTAGAAGGATTGAAACCCTGCATCACGAGAGGGCTTTATCACTTGAACTTTTTCTAAAGAGCCCTGAATTTTTATATTATGCTCAGTAATCTATTACACACAGCAATTTGAATTTACGCCTTACTATGTATGAAACACAGTTTCCGCAACTTCTATTACTAGATGCTCCACTATTTGCTGTATATACAGATGTATATATTTCACATCTTACTGCACACGGAAAGTAGAAAAAGATCTACCAATGGTATAAAAATTAAAATCATATGCCCTGGCTAATGTAAGAACCTCTTTTCAATGTAATTTATTCATCACGTGTTTGTTATTATGAACAAGAATGCTGGCGTCAATGATTTTTCTAAAGTGGGTCATAATTTTGGTTTTGGCTGTTCTTCAATATAAAGTTACTAACTGAGCAGCTTAAACTAGAACAACAAAACATTATAAAATATTAACGATTGGTTGTGTATTAGAAATACTAAGCATACAATATAGAATGCCATAAACATGTGGCAAGAGAGAGAGTAATATTTTTTTCAAGTTATGAACCGTTAGAATGAGTTCAGTACACTATGATGATGGTAGTTTAGTGTGCAGTAAAGACTATGCTGTACACGATACTGTTTCGAAAATCCGAGAATTTCTACAGTTCGCTGTTTACTTCTCAACAATTTCGACCTTAATTCGCGTGATAACCATCTATAAAGAATGTTTTTCTTGCCTCTTTTATATTTCCCTAACAAAGCGACAAGTTTAATTACATTCCTTTTGCTTTTCAAACGTTTCTCTTTATTTTCCAGATGTTCCAAGAATCGCTGTGCTGACACATGCCGACATGGCTGATACATCAGTCGGAAAAGACATACGTAAATTGTATTGGAGCGGAAATATAAAATTAAAAGTCGATTACGTAAGAGAATACTTGGGTATACCTCTAGAGAATATACATGTGGTACAAAACCTCGATGAAACAAGTGCATCCAGTGAGAATCTGAACAAACTTTTGAACATTCCTCTTCTTTTCGCTCTACAGCAGGCCCTGTTTTTCGCTGTTGACACAATTGAGAAAAAGAAAAGTTAACTTGTATCCCTGTCGAAAGAATGCTTTTGTTTCAAATGGACTGATTATAATATATTGAACTGATTATGTGAAAAATAGAATTCCTTAGGTCAAATGTTCGTTTCGATGAGGCATTTGAGTGCCTGTGTATGTATGTGTGTGCGCGCGCATGTATGTGAACCTTTGATAAAGTTTAAAGACGATGTCTGCTTGTAGCATTGATCACTGAAATACCATGCTGTTGACACGTCATATGCTATCTATCAAGTCACATTGTACTGGCACCATGCTGACCGGATCTAAGATATATGTTCTTAATATACTCAGCAAAAGTTCTAACTCCACACCTACAATTTTGGATATATCTCGCTAACCTTTGGACATATTTCAACAAAATTTGGACACTATATAGATCAAATGTTTAATAAAAGTAATTCATGAAACAATTGCGTAAAACGACAAATTCATTGAAGCGTGAACCATTTGAACAGTACAACCCCAAAAATGAAAAGTCACACAATCCGAGATCTTAGTATCTCGTGTGCCCTCTGACAGCATTAATAACGGCTGTACACCTGGAACGCATAAATCGAATGAACGGTCGGATACGTCCCTGTGGAATAGCATTCCATGTTCTTACAGCAGCATTTTGTAGTTGACTGAGATTGCGAGGAACCGGTCTCAGACTCCTTACTCTTTGCCTAAGTTCATCCCACAGGTGTTCAATGGGGTTCAAGTCAGCAGACTTTGAACACCACGGTAGCATACGAATGTTATTTTCGTTTGAACTAGTTTTCGAATATTATTTCATATAAAACATGTTGTTTAAGCGTGTACCTCTCGGTTTGATATGCCACTCTGGACCATTCCGACGGCGCACCCTTTCTCATCTAACGTCATCCGGCATATACTTGTGGAAACAGGAAACTTTTATGTTTTTCAATGTGGACTGCTCACACAGATTACATATACACATATTTTGGACCGTGTAGAGAGGCCGGTAGTTATTTAAACATGAAAAGCACGTAATGCACGTGCACGGTGGAAATCAATGAAGATGGGGGTATTCGTTTAAAATAATATCGGTTACCTGTAGGACGATACATAGGTACTTAGCAGACGACAAATAGATATATTACCGGCTATAGCAAGAAAAATATCCATATTTCAAAAGTGTGGAGTTAGAACTTTTGCTGAGTGTACTTAACTCAAAATGACTAATCGGTCACTATTTATAATGTACAGGAGGGCAGTCCTAGGTATACAAAGTTATCTTACTTCAAATTAAAAATAAGCAGATTAGAGCTCTTATTTTCTAAGCTATTTTCCTAAACAGAACGCAAATGGCCAAGTATTGTTTTCAATTTAATAGATAAACACTGTTGCACGAGGAAAACTAGAGATAATGCCGTTCGATTTGTCAAAATTGGGATACCTTTTATTGTTAATACATAAGAGCTTCCACTTCTCTAGCTATTCGTGGAACTTGACAACAATGTATAAAGAAAGCTATACTATCTTGGTTAAGTATGGTAGTGGGCAAGATTGTTGTAATAATAAGAGTTATGAACCTTGAATAAGTCTAATATGTCATGTTAACACATTTGATGCTTAACGTTTCTTGACCAACATTCATGCAGTCAGTGTGTACAAGATTTTGTTTTAGCAAAACCAGAGTTACTGCCATGTAATTAGTCAAAATTGCCATATTTCACACTTAGTTGTCCAGGGGCCGTATTCATAAAGCATCTTAAGTATGAGTTTTGACTGAAGTTGAAGACTTTACTTAAGTTTGTGGTGATTTCAGCTTAAGTCTTAGTAAAAAACTTAAGTCCTTTTCATAAAACAGCTTAAACTTAAGATACCTAAGAAATGACTTTTGTCAGAAAACAAAATGGCGTCGTGAGTACGATTAAAGTGTTGTTTTTCAGATTAAAGCACTTTAAACATAATTGTGCATGTTGTATCTGTCTGAAATTATTGTTGATTTTTTAATGTTTTCGTCCACAATAAAAGCCAAGAATAACTTATTAAGTTGTTTTATGAATAACAAATATACTTAAATAAAATAAATTTCTTACCTAAGTAATACTTAAGTAAATAATCAATTTCTTATACTTATACTTAAGATGCTTTATGAATACGGCCCCAGGTATTCAGGTTAGCGAAATTTCTTGGTCAAAGTATACATTGGTGAAATGGACTTAATTCATGTATTCCCTTAAAATAGTTTTCTTGCCACAAGGAAGGTGTTTATCACTGTTCCAGTTACAGTTATATCCATACAGATCTAGACATTGTCTGCCGGACCACGGTAGATACATTTTTATTCCTCCACAAAACAAAATTTGGGAGGGGTATGTCTGTCTGTCGGTCGGTCTGTCGGTCAATTGGTTTTATGGTTTCCGGATGATAACTCATGAAAGGCTTGACGATTGTAATAATTGTTGGTGCACAGGTGTAACATCAGAAAATATAGGTCAAGTTTGACTTTGGGTTTAGTAGGTTAAAGGTCAAGGTCACAGTGACCCTGAACAGTTAAACGGTTTCCGGATGACAACTTGAGAACGTTTAGTCCTAGGATCATAATTTTTGTTTCACCGCTGTAACATCATGAAATACAGCTCAAGTTCGACTTTGAGGTCAATAGGTCAAAGGTCAAGGTCACAGTGACTCTGAACACTTAAACGGTCTAGATGATAACTCATGAAAGGCTTGACCGATTTAAATATTTTTGGTACACATGTATAACATCACAAAATACAGGTCAAGTTCGACTTTGGGGTTAGTAGGTCAAAGGTCAAGGTCACAGTGACCCTGAACATTTAAACTGTTTCCGGATGATAACTTGAGAATGCTTGGGCCTAGGATCATAATTTTTCTAACTTAGGTTTAACATCATGAAATACAGGTCAAGTTTGACTTTGGGGTCAGTAGGTCAAAGGTCAAGGTCACAGTGACTCAGAACAGTTGAACAGTTTCCAGTTGATAACTCATGAAAAGCTTAACCGAATTAAATAATTTTTGGTACACAGTTGTAACATCAGAGAATACAGGTCAAGTTCGACTTTGGGTTCAGAAGGTCAAAGGTCAAGGTCATAGTGACCCTGAACAGTTAAACAATTTCCGGATGATAACTTGAGAACGCTTGGTTCTAGGATAATAATTTTTGTTACACAGGTGTAACATCATGAAATATAGGTCAAATTCGACTTTGTGGTCAGTAGGTCAAAGGTCAAGGTAACAGTTACTCGGAACAATTGAATGGTTTCCGTATGAAAACTTGAGCACGCTTGGGTCTAGGATCATGCATTTTTGTACACAGATGTAACATGATAAAATACAGGCCAAGTTTGACTTTGAGATTAGTAGGTCAATTGTCAAGGTCACAATAACACAAAACAGTTAAACGGTTTCCAAATGGTAACTTGAGAACGTTTGGGCCTAGGATCAAGAAAATTGATAGGGAGGTTGATTATGACCAGCAAATGACCCCTAATGATATTGAGGTCAAGGTCACAGTGACCCGGGACATATAAATGGTTTTCGAACAATAACTGCAGATCGCTTAGGACTAGGATCTCGAAACTTAAAAGGGAGGTTAGTCATGACCAGCAGATGACCCGTATTGATTTGGAATTCCAGAGGTCAAAGGTCAGAGTGACCCGGATTCTGGACAATAACTTGAGAACGCTTGGGCCGAGGGTCATGAAACTTCATAGGGAGGTTGATCATGACCAGCAGATGACCTCTATTTATTTCGAGGTCAGTAGTTCAAACGTGAAGCAAATTTGGCTTTAACATTGGCTTAGATCAGTGACAAGGCCATATTGTTGGGGTACAATTCGTCACTCCTGTGACAACTCTAGTTTACTTTTGCTATATTTTAGCTAAACATAAAGCAGTGGCATTTTCCTTCTTACCTATTTTTTTTCTGTGTATACGTAGTTCTTCATTTGAAAATACTCATGGTCACAATTCGCATACATTTCGATAGTTTATGAATGGTCGAAAATAATTTGAGAGCTCTGTTCATCTGTCAAATTAGGTGAATCAGTCTGGCAGAAATCTTCCTGACTTCCATGTTTTTTGGATTTTAAAGGCAGAATCATAAATACCTACACATGCAACAATTTGTGTAGTTGTGAATCGAGCATAACTTGAAAGTAAATTGTTTGCTTTCTGCATGTTTTGGGTATTACAACACTCAGGGCAAGGGTTATCATTAGCACATCTGTTCATACTTGAACCTCTTTATCCAGCGTATTACCGTAAAATACGGATATGCATCATACATCTCTTTTAAATATTGTGTAAATGAATCCCGAGTTCTTCCAAAAGCCTCTTTTGGTTCCTCTATCATTTAACCTACCGTTATATAATACAATAGTATTGATGTTTATACGTATATAATTTCTTTTCAACTCGGTTACAATTTAATAATTCAAAATGTTTATCTCATTTATGTGTGGTGAAAAGTGAAGTTAAAATAAAAAGAAACGTTCACAGGACAACTGTGTTCTTCTTTACTGTGCAATTTGTGGACGATTTAGAAATGTGTGGACCATTTGTCTTATTTCCTAAAGGCTCGTACGAAAACAGAGGTATTAAAATTCTTTCTTTAATGATATTTCAAAAACAAATCAACCATTTTCGAGCCAAAGTCTGATGTGAGGTATCTGATCTAAAGCGATTTTAAACAAGAACGGATCAATGGTCACGCATATGACACCGGTTGTATATCATTCCGACTTGAAATATGTCTGTTAATTATCTAGGCCTTTTTATGCTAGATAAATATCTTATTATTTTGGAAAATTCCCACGCAAAGGTATACCCAGGCGAAGGTATGCCACAGGAACACCACTGAGAAAGGCCGATCTCTGAGAGATAGATAAACAAACGCTCGCATGATTTATTATTGAATTTGAGAACTTCATATGCTTTGTTTGATACCTCATGATATATAGATAGCGTTTCCTTTAATGTTTCAAATAATTAGTGTCTTAATGAGATCTTATATCATAGGCATTATTGATATAAATACATTATATACAATAGACAATAGACATGTCTATTGTCTATTGTCATTATTTACAGATTATGTGATTTGACCCCTTGTAAACTTTGTTGGCAGTGGAACTCAAAATACAAACTTTAAGTCGGTACTATCTATATATATATATATCAACTTGATCTTTGAGCAACCGACCTCAAAATCAATAAGGGTCCGCTACCGGTCACGAACAACTGAAGTTTGAGATTCCTACGTCAAAGTATTCTAAACTTGTCAACTGGGATCCAAGAGGACGGGCGGAGAGACGAACATTTCTGTCACTATATGCCGCCTTATTCCGCTGATGTGGGGGTAATAAAATATTACACAGGTAGACATATTTGATACAACATAAAATTGTTGATGTCTGTGAAGTAAGCAGAATAGCAGTATAGTAGAAAAGCAGAATAACTCCAGCTGAACAGCTCCAGTAGGATAGCAAAATAACTCAAGCAGAATAGCAAAATAACTTTAGCAGAATAGCAGAATAACATTTTTTCATTTTACCTCGCATCTGTAAGACTATTAGAATTAGCCTATGACTATTTTTGCGTAATTTGTTAGAAAACCATTTTTTTTGTCAGTTAAAAACAACTTTAAAACCGAATTTATACACTATACGTCTCGCATATTACCTGTAGCCTAAGCTAAAAGAATAGCAGAATAACTCCAACAGAATAGCAGAATAACATTTTTCATTTAACCTTGCATCTGTATGATATCAAAACTTAGCCTAAGATTATCATGTTACCGGTATAATTTGTTAGAAAACCACTTTTGTCATTTAAAAGAAAAACTGTTCAACCGATGTCTCGCATATTACCTCGCACAATAAACATTTGGCTAAAACTCTTTTTATTGCTTTAAATATGAAAGACCAGGCTAATTCTAATTGCCATACAGATGCAAGGTAAAATGAAAAAAATATTCTGCCATTCTACCGGAGTTATTCAGCTATTCAATCTGCTGGCGTTTTTTTGCTATTCTGCTTGAGTTATTCTGCTATTCTGCTGGAATTATCCTGCCATTCTTCTAACAAATTACAATGGAAACATCTTTACCGCAAAAATAGTCTTGTGCTAATCTTAATTGTCATACAGATGCGAGGTAAAATTAAAAAGTTATTCTGCCATTCTGCTATTCTGCTATTAATCTGTTGGAGTTATTCTGCTATTCTGCTTTTCTGCTTGAGTTATTCTGCTATTCTGTTGGAGTTATTTTGCTATTCTGCTGGAGTTATTCTGTTATTCTGCTATTCTGCTGGAGTTGTTATTTTATTCTGCTATTCTGCTGGAGTTATTCTGCTATTATGCTAACTTCACAGAGATAAGGCAAATATCAAACTGTATGTACTCAAAACCCAAAGAATTTCACAAGGAAAAAAAATGTTGAAAGGCTACTGGAAATCTCTACTGCCCATTTAAATGCGTCAAAGTATGTTGAAAATAGAAATCAATTTCAGGAAGGTTAGATGTATGACTGTGTTATCATTAGCATTCAACAAAGACAGGTTACTTTTCCATTGCACTGATATAACACGGACGGATTTGGATCACTCAACAATTTCATTAATCATGTCTGTCGTACACACGGATTAATCGCCTTTACTCAGGTAACTTTTTTGCTTATAATTTCTATGGCAAACTAGAGTAGAAAAACCAAAGCCTCCGACTGGGTCGAACCTCGGACCTCCTGATCCTACACTCAACCACGTCGCTAAAGGGTTAACCCAACAGCAAGGCTGTTGGAAGTGGCCAAATACACAACATATCCTTATAACATGCCTGCTATTGATAATGTAAGAAGAGCCAAAGACAGGAATACAATGCTTTCCTTGGCACAGAACGTCTGATAGACATTCTCATAACTTTTCTCAACTATTTCACCCAAATTTGTTATCACGAACCAAACTTGTAGGTAACATGCACATTGGGATATTTGCGAAGTGTTTGTAGAAAGAAGACCTTTGGAGGCAATAGAATACAGCCAAACAAATCAAATATTAGGAGATTTTTCAAGTTATATATATATATAGTTGTATATATATATTATATATATATTATATATATATATATATATATATATATATATATATATATATATATATATATAATATATATATATATATATATATATATATATATATATATATAGCCAAAATATCGTTTCAATTAACAACAAATAACAGCTGAGTTTTAAAGTGCAGTGTCATGTTATAAATGCAATTCAATTGTGTGTTTATATGCATTAATATAGTATATTATACATGTAAAGAGTGTTGAACTTTTATTTTGGTTGAAGTGCAAAAATGGTGATAACAGACCTCAGCACAGTTTTCATTGAAATTTCGACTACGTTTATGAAACAATGAATAAGTTTCCTGTGTATAAATATCAGATCGAGAGTTTATTTTTGAAAATCAAAGTGTTATGTCGACACAATGTATTACGTTGTTAGTATACATTTTGTATATGTTACATATTCGTAATAGGTCACAAAAGTGTCACAATATGACATCAACAAAACGTTGTGACATACAATAAGAGCTTTCTTTTGTGAAATCTTATTCCAGCTTTACAATTTCTGTAGGATATAGCATACATATATAATATTATGTATGGTGAATAATGACTTTAACACTTCTTCAATGAGACTAGAATTATAAAAGAAAGGGTTTATATCTACTCAAAAAGATTGTATTACACAATAAATTGGAAGTTTATATATATATAAGTATTTCACCACAAGACATATATGTTTTGGCCAGATTGGAGGCCAGATAAATTGGTCCAAGTTTACAGATCTTCTCTGTAAATAATTAATTAAACCTTTTATTGTAAGGAGGGTAAGAAAAACTGATTACATGATCGTCATAATTGCTTTAAGTATTTAGAATTTATGTTATGGAAGCAATCTTGTGGTCAGTTATCTATTCCAAACTACTTTGTATAATAAAGTTAAAATTATAAGCAGAAACAAGTATCTGGTAGCGAATTATATATACCAAAACTACTTTGTATAATAAAGTTAAAATTATAAGCAGAAACAAGTATCTGGTAGCGAATTATATATACCAAAACTACTTTGTATAATAAAGTTAAAATTATAAGCAGAAACAAGTATCTGGTAGCGAAAAACGATCTGCTTTATGATCAAATATAATTTTAACTGGGATGTTGAAAATGTTATTGAAAAGTTACCACTTAATATATACCTTTTTATTTATTTATACAATTATGACGTCATTTTTTCATGGTTTCATGGTCTGTGAGTGGTCTATTACTCATAGACCCTGTCTTACCATGCCTCCTTACCCATTTCATGACTGTCAGGTGAGAACAGCACATACGACGTGCAATTTCAGGACATGAAAGTTCGGCGTCAACCATGCAAATGGCCTGATAGCGTTGATCGTGTCTAAACGTGGCATTCTTAGCAAAAATATTCTGTTTTTTTTTTCACGTATTCCTTTTAGTCTGTCGACTAAATTTCACGTGCGATGAATGATTTGCGATAGAATTTTCGTACATGTCGACATTGCTCGAAAAAGTGTTGTTTTTTTAAGTAATCAAAACATATTAAAAATCAAAGTAAATGCCTTCATAAACTGAAAGAAATAAATGGATACAAAAATTAGAATGTTGTAGAATTGAGTATTTTGTTTTCGAAGAACAATCTCTTGACTAGGAACCGTGTCTGGATTATTCTTTATAGTGCTGCCTCACTGGAATATTTCGCCGTAGACACGTGACATGATACCCCAACCAGTCACATTATACTGACACAGGGCTGACCAGTCCTAACACTATCCTCTTAATGCTAAACCCCATTGCGAGGAAGCAATTTTTACCATTATTACGTCTTTGGTATGGCGCGGCCAGGGATCGAACCCACGACCTCCCGCACTCGAAGCGGGCGCTTTATCACTAGGCTACCGAGCTATTGCCATTATTCAGAAAATAAGAACTACGTTATTAGTTTTCTTTTTGGTTATTTAGCCAACATGTATATTGAAATGTGAATAGTAAAACATGGATAATGTCATATTTTCTGCGTTCCATGCTGCCAAAGGATCTTCTTACAGTTTTTTGAACTATCGCAACGATAGTTTTTAAGTGCCACGCGGTGGCCGTAAAAATCCCCGTTCACTTCGATTAAGTGAGGTTTTTGTTTTTATTGGGCCTAGAGCATACCGACACACTTTAGATGATAAAGTGACTTTTCAGCTTTTGGTTGTAGAGAATGACTGCGAGTGCCACTCCGGGAATTATCGACCTTTCGTAAGCCATGATGGCTTCCTTACATAAAAAATTCTACACTAAAATCGACGAATCTATTGGTTCGAAGTCAGCGACCATAACCACTCAGCCAAGGAGGTCAAATCGTTGTTATATTGCCTGATCCTCTCGGATAATGCAGATAATTCAATGTATCTGAACAATATAGACCCGTTCAAGCCAGTACACGGGAGCATGAGGGCTGTGCCACATTAGCTAAGTCTGTTATCATTTTGCTTGGTTATATGTTTCGAAAGGATTTTCTTATATATTTGGTTTATTTTTTCTCTCGAAACATTATCATTGTAATAAGTTTAAGTGTATATGACTCGTGGACCCATACTGTATCCTAGATTATGTATCGTTACTTCCACCTGTGGTTATATGCACATATCTCGTAAAGAAACATGGTGACTTATAATCTTTGAAATGATCCTGATTTGAAATAAAAAAATGAATCGGAATTAAAATACAGCACCTAAATCTAAGAAATTTTTCAGAACACTTTTGGCATCTCAGTTTTTGTATTAAACTTGATTTTGATATTTGTCTCTATAAAATCTAGGTCAGTTCGAAACTAGATTATCTTGAGCTCGAAAACTAGATAATAAGATCTAATCATAGAAAAACATTTTAACTCTCCGGAGGCTATGCTTTCTACATCATCTACATGAAACATGGCCATACTATTTCCCTTTATATGAATTAAAAAAAACTAGATCATTTGGTCAAATTATAGTAAAATCGTATTTACAATCTAAGAATCACACATTCTACACGATTCTAATAAGGTAGTCATAGGAAAATCTTATAAGCACTAATTATGCCGCATTTTTTCCTGTAATCTGGTCAAAATATTTAACTTTATGTAATCTAAATTAATTGTGAAACTGAGTCACCTGGTGTAAAGAAATGTTTATAAACTCTTGAATCTGACACCATGTGTGGGCATATATTGACATTTTCAATGGTTTTTGCTTTGTTGTTCTTTTTTGTTTTGTTTTGTTTTTTGTTTCGTTTGTTGTTTTTCTTTTGTTCTTTGTTTTGCTATTTTGTTGTTCTGTTGTTGTTGTTGTCTTGTTTTGTTTTTGCTAATAAAGAGTAAAATCAGCAGCTCGGGTAAAGCGTTTCTTCGTGTAAAACTAAACTGTATTTCTAAGGTAAAAATGCACATTTGAGATTACCACCAAAGGGATATCATGGCCTTCTTATTGTTGATTTTTATAGAACAATCACTTAACCAAGGGTATTAAAAAGAGCCCAATTTTTTTCTTTTGTTCTTTATGTAAGACATTATCACCAACAGATTTTGTTATTTAGCATGTTTAGGAACTGAAACAGTATTATCTCAAACCTCAATTCATCTTTTCAATTTTTTCAAATGTACGGTAAAATGGAGGTAACAATGTAGATCGTTTGGTAACCTACAGCCATATGGTCTACAGAGTTATATTTCTCCGTTTTCTTATATGAATGTTTTCCAAGTACTCCTCCACCCCTGCCAACTTTGAGTTAATATATTTTAACATTTTAACATGAACTGATGTGGCGACCATAGCATATGTTTTGTCACAATGTCAACATGCTTGAAAAAGGTACTTCTTATCATCAATACTCTTAATACTTGAAAATTGGAAAGAAAGAAACATACACTGCGAACACCTCCTTGCGCTAGATACCCGCTTTTGTATCGCGCTATCGCAAGCTGTCGTTTACACTGCAATAACAAGCTCAAGTTATATTTATCAAGAAGAAAATAATATAATAGAAACCTCAAATATATGACAGAAATCACATGTAAACCAGAGCCACTTAACTCCAAGACTATAGTAATAAGCATATAATAACAAAGTAATGTCACGGCAATGCTTACATCACTAAACTGGCCAACTTCAGAACAATGTAGATTAAATGCTTCACTGATTATGTTATACAAGATCTCCAGTTGCATCGTCCTTGTAGACCACAACCACTTCACACTATTTAGAAACAATAACTTATTTGTGCCATTCTCACGAACACAGTCTTACATCAACTCCTTCTTCCCTCGCTCAATCAGATATTGGAATGAACTCCAATACAACATCGAGGCTAGTTCAAGCCTTCAGTGTTTCACTTATAGCCTACTGCTTACATGTTTTAACACAATCATCTTGTTGTTTTTTTACTTTTAACTATATCTAACACCCTTTTATTATAGTATGGTTTTACATATGACCCCCGATCTTCCAGTAATAATCAAATTTGATTGTTAAAAGTAACACAAATTGAAGTTGAAATAAAGACTAAAATCACTAGATATACATTCGGCGAAAGTGTGTCCATTTGTGTAGTTGGGAAAGGTATGTGGATGTTCTTACACTTTTTTGGTAAAACGCTAGTCCTGAGGGATTAACCGATGTAATGAAACATGGTATATATCGGGTTACAGCACGCGTAACCACGACTTTAATGAGCTAGTTCGTGTACTTCCTTGCTTCTGAAAAAAAATGTTTTTTTTCTCAAAGTTTTTTTTATTTCTTTAATGAAATTCATATAGGTTTTAAAATGACAATTGTCGCAATGCACAAATTTACCGTTTAACACATCGTTAGATACATTAACATGCACTGGGGAAAGCAAGATGCATGTTTAAAACTAACAATTAGAGTGAATGTGCAAGTCACATTGTGGAATGACTGAAAACATGGTAGATAACATATTCTAGCGAAGAATGTACCCCATCTACATGAAACATGGTCACACTGTTTTCTTTTATATGAGTCATTTTGGATAACAAAAACTAGAACACTTTAGTAAATTATAGTAAAATCTCATTTACAAACTAAAAATCACACTTCCTTCCCGCTCCAAGTTAGATAGTCCTAGGAAAACATTATTAGCACTAAAATGCCACAATTTTCGTACTGTAACCTGATCAAAATATTTGCCTTTATAAAATTTAAATCAGGTGTGAAACTGAGCCACCTGATGTAAAGAAATGTTAATAAACTCTTTAATTAGACACCATGTGTAGAAAATCTTGACATTTTCGAAGCTTTTTATTTTGTTGTTCTTTTTTGTTTCTTTGTTTTGTTGTTGATGTTTTTTTTTTCTTGTTTTTGTTGTTGTTTTTATTTCTTTCTTTCTTTTTTCTTTGTTTTGCTATTTGGTTGCTTTTGTTATTCTTTTTGTTCTATTGTTCTTGTTGTTTTCTTTTGTAGCTGCTAAAAGAGAGTAAACTCAGCAGCTATGGTAAAGCGTTTTCGTTTAATTTAAAACTAAACTGTATTTCCAAGGTAAAAATGTACTTCTGAGGTTACCACCATAGGGATATCATGGCCTTAATGTTGTTGATTTTACAAGAGCAATTACTTTCCAGGGGTATTATAAAGAGGCCAAATAAAATTTGTTTTCTATCGTTCGTATTAAAAAGTATCAGCAACAGAATGTGTTATGGAACTGAACCGGAATTATATCAAAGTTCAATTTATTTTTCATTCATCTAAAGCACGGTAAAATGGAGATAACTTTGTAGATCGTTCGTCAACCTACAGCTTTATGGTCCACAGAGTTATACTTCTTTTTTTTCCTTTGAGTTATATGAATGCTATCTTTATACCTGAAACCACAAAAATCTTGGGTAAGGATCCCCCGCTCCTCCGCCGCGGTGAAATATGAGTTAATATATTTTAGCATTCTAATATGACCTGGTCATATGTGGCGATCATAGAACATGTTTTGTTACAATTTCAGCATGCTTTAAAAATATATTTACCGTTTAACACCTCGCTAAATACATTTGTATACGTAGGAAATGCAAGACGCGTGTTTATCATTAACAGTTACAGTGAATATGCAAGTCAAATTGTGGAATGACTGAAAACATCATGAATAATACAGACTAACGAAGAAGGCACGAGGATATCAAATGAATGTCATTTAGCGGCGAGGATATGAAACTTTTCAATCGTCAGATATATATATCATAACAATATAAACAATATTAAAGTATATTGTTTATAAGAGAGAAGATACTAGCTGTAAGTCTGAGAAGTGCTTCTTAGTATAGTTAATGTATGCTTGTCAAACAATGATGGACAACATGTAAATGCAGAAATCAATTTCAATACAATTCAAGAAATTGTATTATATGAGTTAATGTTTAATGAGTGCAAATGTATTAGTTGTAATTTTATGTAATACTAGGCTAGAAAATTGGTGCAGGAATCCACTGACACAGCTGGCAAAACTTACCGCTAAGGTCTAAAAAAAATCTTTGTTTCCGGTAACATGCTCAAAAAAATAAGGTCGGAACATTTTTTTTTTTTTTTTTTTTTTTTTATTAAGTGGGACTTTTCGGTAATTATTTTCCTGTCAGAAAATGAATACAAATAAGGGGCTTTGCCTTTACAGCATCAGTAAGTTGATTTCTTACATCACTGACCATATTTAAAGCATAAAAAGTGAAGTTTTGCAACTTTTTATGAAAAAGTTAAAAAAAAGTATTCTCAACGGCCAAAAATTTAAGGTAGGTCGGGATACCGGAAACAAATATTTTTTTACGCCTAATGAAATATTATTAATGGTATCATTTTGCTTTAAAATGAAATTTACTCGAAACTTTACAAGAAAATGGAAAAATATAGTTACATGATAACAGCAAAAGAATGAAATGAATATTACCTAAAATCACGGAAAAAATAAACTGTTGGGGTATTGAGCCCCACCCGCCAATATGACATGCCATTACACAAGCACTACACAATGCTGAATAGTAATAACTAGTAGTGAGTCTAATCTAAATAAGGCAAAGCAAATCATGCTGATTTCCCTAATCGATTGACGAGTAATCAAACTGCATAAATACTGTTACACTGCGAAGGACCGTTCTACTTTGTGTGATCTTCTGTTTTCTATTTGCCTATCATTGTGTTTTTTACAAATAATTTTTTTATTAAACATACATTTATGTATTCAACAAGTTTTGGGGCTCCAAATATCATCTCGGACTTGTCCAAATAGACTAGAAAAGTGTCGCGTACTCGTGGAATACATTAAAAATGATATGAAATTTTGCACTGCCTATCCGAATCATGTGCATGGAGTCTTTCTGGTGTCTTATCAAAATGGAAATGCGCATTTCTACTTTTTCTTTTTGAAGATACAGGTAATTTAAGTACTGCGTGAAGGGGATCTTTCCGGTTGTTTTATACCCCAGTCACACTTACGGAGCGGATAGCTACGTCTAGCCAACGTAGTAATCCGTATCGATCCGTACCTGAGCCGTACCTTAAAGTAGTAATCCGTATCAATCCGTACTAATTCGTACGGCTCAGGTACGAATCGATACGGATTACTACGTTTCTATCCGTAGCTAGACGTAGCTATCCGCACCGTATGTGTGACTGGGGTATTAGAAACATGGTATTATTGCACTCACGTTATATTTTGAATAAGCTGTCGTATACATATATACATAACAATTATAAATACTTACTTGTTTCCACGAAGCTTGACTCCTGTTAAACTCAAGTGACACTACATGTGTTTTAGTGCTCATTTAATTCTATAAGTGTAAATGGTTAGTCGTTTACGTTTTAACCAAATTCATTACATGATCCAGATTACATTAACCCCCTTTCCTTTAAGTCAATAAAACCAACATTCCTTTAAGCTAACATTCTAGCTTTTATACAACTGTGCCCTGTATTCAACATCAAATGACCCATACAACATAATAGTTTTAAAGTCGCCATATCACATAAACCTGTGCCGGTGTGACGTTAAACCTAAATAACATATCAGTTTTCAGGCAAGCTTATGCAAAATAAGTACCGTCGTAGATATTTGTCAGTTAGAAAAGAAGTGCTTGATACAAATAAATGTGATACGTATCTAATCTGTCTTTCAAATAGAAATAATGTCTTCATTGCAGTATCGTGACCTTACATACCTCTTCCTTTGTTAGACAGAGGTCTAAAAGACCTCGTTGGACAAAAGAATTTCCGTGTAGAGGTCTAGCTGTTCTGACCCAGACCAGAGAACGTGAAAAACTGATGAAATAGCATCTATCAAACACATATATATGTTTCACTAACATGCTTTTTATGGTGGTTTTATCATGATTGCTCTCGATCACCTAATAAAATAGTCAGTGGTAAACAAACGGATTTTCAAGAAAAGCGGGAATAATTTTGTTAACCGTTCTTATTATTAATTACACCTTACATGCATGCATTGTTAAGATTAGAAAAAAAGTCCTGATTTTCACATAAAGCCGTAAAAGATGAAAGGAAAAAATATGCATGTGAAGTCAAGATAATAAGTCAAAAAAAGAATAACTGCTTCCAACATAGTCCACTCAAAACATTGTTTTCAGTTGAATACATTTTAACAATTGAATATTTATAGGTTATTAGCTTTGTAATATTCTTCCGCTGAAGAACGAGTGCATATTTCCCGATGCAAAGATAATAACCTTTTTATTACATACGCATCTACACGTATAAATATTATGTAAATATCATAAATATGTTCAATAGCCTGAATAGGACTGACAATACTGAAGTAAATAGAAAACAACAGCACACTGAATTACGTCACGCACCCGATATGAAATTCAGGCGTCAGTATATGGAAAAATATTGACGTTTCCGGTACCAGTGTAACTTAACGGGGAATAGAAACGAGTATGTAATACTAATAATAAGCAACACAGATTTAAACAAGCAAATTGTTATCCCCCGAAAAATGGGTTTATGGTGAGGAATGGCAAAAAATACATCTCGCAAATAGTTAAGGATGTCGGAACCGATTTAACAGAAAACTTTATCCTTTTGAAATGTTAATGTGATCCTACAATTCTTTTGTTCCCTCTTCTTAGATGTTTTGTTTCTGTCATTTTTTTCTTCTCTATTCTCCAAAATATGTTTGCATAAGTAGTCGTACACTTAACATTGCAAGGCAAGCTTTCAAGGAGATGTATTAATATAAGCCTCTATAGGCTTGTTTACATATCCTTAGACTAGAAACCTATGTTCCTGTTATTATTTATTACTAAACAAAACGGTTTGACCTTGTGTATAATTTATAATGAAAATAAATATTGTTTAAACTAATGAATTTATTTTGAATTGTAATAGGCTTAGCTTTTAAAACAACTTCATATATTGATAAATATTCATGGAAGGTTTAAATTTGTTTTATTTTTTAGATGGATCGGGGGAGGGGGTTTGAGGGAACAAAACTTCACATGTTGATAATACTGATGGGAAAAAATGGGGAAAATATTGTTCGGGTGTAGTGCAAGATCGGGGTGGTGGGGGTGACTGTGTTGAGGTGCGAGGTGGGGAGAGGGTACAACTTTGCATTTTGATAAAAAGTCATGGAACGTTTAAGGTTAAAAAAGGGGGGAAAAAGAAAAATGTAGGATGGTGAGAGGGAAGAGGTGTGACCAGGGCGGTAGGCTAACTGGATGAGGGTACACAACTTCACATGTTGATAATAAATGTTTATGGACAAAATATTAGAAATTTAATGAAATTCTACTAATTGATTAGTTTGTTATGTACAAATATGTGGTTTTTTAAACAGTAAAGGACAGTAACTCTGAAGTTACTAAAAATTTGTCACATGTTATGAAGCAGGAATTGCCATATTTATAGTACCCTATATAGTTAACACTAGAACCTACTAAGGGTCATAACTCTGGAGTTACTTGGGCAGTCTGACTGAAACTTTAAGGGTCCTATTTCCCTACAGTGGTGGACGTGTGTATACAGTTTTATTTAAATATTCAAAACCACCCTCCTAGATATGACTCCGAACGGACGGATTTGTGTGACCTTTGTCAAATTATACCAAGTTTCTTCATGGGCGCTTTTAGTCAAAAGGTTTTAAAACAGTTTATACACTGTCTTTTGGTGTCTTGTGGCCAAAATGTGCATAATTTTCTCTACAAAGATAAAGTATGTTTTACTTTTCCGAGGTTTCATGTTGTCTATATTTATATCTAAGTACTGTTTTGGTAGCCAGGCGATTATTATCCTGCATAAACCTTTCAAGTTATATTTGATAGTGTAACAAACCTTATCGGCCTCACTATTACAACTTCCTACACCTATATAAACTAAAGTATGAAAACGATTATCACACCATAACTTCTACAAATAAACGTTATTTTCTAAAAATAACACAAATTTCTTACATGCATGTATTCTCTGTCAGGAAAATCTTTCTGTCTTCAAGTTCATTATATAGATCTAGTGCATGCGATACAATTTTGTCAGAATCATAATTGCTGGACATTTTGAGAAGGACATGTCAAACTAAAGTCTTCTTTCATCAAGGGACAATACCCTGTAATTACCGTTGATAAGACAAATTAGATATGCGAGTTTCTCGTAAGGTAACATAACGTATCTTATCACCAATCATTCTCATTCATCAGATGTTCGACATGGTACCCGAGACGAATCGGGGAACCATGGTAGAGCTCTGGTATGCGAGAATGATCACAAATAAACAATGTTGTCATTATCATCTAAAAAAAGAATAGGAAGGACGAAATGGGAGTCCGTATATTTAATGCAAGAATTTTGGATAAAATATTTTCATGATCACCTCAAATTTGAACAGAATCAATAACCAACCTCATGAAAACATAGCTATGATGTAAATATAATCAGATAAATTAAAATCATAAAAATCATTTTCAGCAGTGATATGTGATTGAAATTTTAACTGAAAACATTAAAGTTGTGAATTAAAGATATCCAGATAAGATAATTTTGATTCATCAATAGCTTTTAAAACTCGATTTGTAACATTTAGTAACAGTTTTGTAAAATATCAGCACAGATTTTGTAGTAATAATGTGCATGATGTGTGTTACCATGTTTAACATACTGTAAAGATCAAAGGAAAATTGCCGCACTATGCGATAAGTGTTAAAATAACATTTTGCTTCGGGGCTTTCTTTCGATGCGGAGATACCTGGTTATTAAATGAAAGTTCATTTTTGAGTACAAGCTATGAAATGGACTAAGACAGTCTGACATTGTGAAAACTTTTACTTGCAGCAATTAAAAACACATGTATTTACAATATGTAATAGTACAGAAAGAAATAACAATTAAAGACACCAGTCAAATAATTAAGTACTAAAATTTTAGGTTTATCTGACCGCTATCTCATTTGCATTTGCTTAGTTAATTAAGTATAATATGTTACGCAACAGAACATCTGGTTGTATATCAGTATGGATAGCGCACACTGCATGCAGTTACGTAAATTCGCATTTCTGTGATCAAAAGTATTCACAAAATTATTTCCGAAAAAGTCAACGTTATAGGACAGATTTTTAGGATTGAAATTTGATGATTTATTTAAAAATCTTGTTCATTTTCTTTCATTTCTTTTCATCATAAAGTTTTTCTAACTGACCCATATACAGGCGCGGATACCTGCTGTTTTTACAGAAGTTTTATGGTATGATCATGCTGACAGCTTCTATACTTGGCACTTTGCTATTAATCAGAAACACATTACACGCTTATACATGTATATACTAAGCAAAACAGCCAACCTGCTATATGCTATTTTATTTTAATCAATATTACTGTAATATTAAAATCCATTTTAAATTAAAAGATACCAAGTTAAAAGATATATCAAGTACTCGAATCTATGTGTCAGTAGTATATTTTATATACTTTCAGTAGTGCTAAATTTATCTATCAGTCAATTATATCATATAGCAATCTTGTAATACATATAATAACAGTAAAAATAATACATTTGTATGTTCATATAGCTGTGATTTATTCTATTGATCCGATTCTGATAATTAACTGTGGAAGCGAAAACCCTGTAAAAGTATATAAGTCGGATATCGACCTCGTACATCGGCCTTTCTCTGTAGGAAAGTATTTTGTGCACTGTGTGTGAATCAGTATATTCACTAAAAGTCTGAGAAAAAAATCTATTATTTGTAGGATTATAATTTGACTAGGCGTGAAAGATGTATTTCGTAACACATATACCTGCCCAAAACTGGAATATTGTTCAACTGGTTCATAAGCAGTATGTTTTTTATGTATACAAAAAGTGATAACAATTTTCACTGCCAAACATGAGAAGATCGTCTTCTCCATAATTTTTTAACATTTTAATCGAATACAATCTTGTCTGTAAAGAGCTCAGTACATGTCAAGGAAACCTAAACTACAAATTGCGGTGCATTCTCATACCCAAACCTACTCCATTTTTAATCCCCCGCCGTGGCGGAGGGATTATAGGAATGGTCTGCGTCCGTCCTTCCTTCCGTCCGTCCGTCCGTCCTTCCGTCCGTAACAAAATCGTGTCCGGTCCATATCTCCTAAACCCCTTGAAGGATTTTCATCAAACTTGGGTCAAATGATCACCTCATCAAGACGATGTGCAGAACCCATGAATCAGCCTTGTCGGTTCAAGGTCAAGGTCACAACTCAAGGTCAAATGTTTGAGCCTGCCATTTTGTGTCCGCTCTATATCTCCTAAACCCCTTGAAGGAATTTTATAAAACTTGGGCCAAATGATCACCTCATCAAGACGATGTGCAGAACCCATGAGTCAGATATGCCGGCTCAAGGTCAAGGTCACAACTCAAGGTCAAAGGTTTGAGCCTTCCATTTTGTGTCCGCTCTATATCTCTTAAACCCCTTGAAGGAATTTTAAAAAACTTGGGTCAAATGATCACCTCATCAAGACGATGTGCAGAACCCATGAGTCAGTCATGCCGGCTCAAGGTCAAGGTCACAACTGAAGGTCAAAGGTTTGAGCCTTCCATTTTGTGTCCGCTCTATATCTCCTAAACCCCTTGAAGGATTTTCATCAAACTTGGGTCAAACGATCACCTCATCAAGGCAATGTGCAGAACTTATGAGTCAGCCATGTCGGCTCAAGGTCAAGGTCACAACTTAGGGTCGAAGGTTTTAGCCTTCCATTTGGTTTCCACTCTGTATCTCCTTAACCCCTTGAAGGATTTTCATCAAACTTGGGTCAAATGATCACCTCATCAAGAACTCATGAGTCAGCCATGTCAACTCAAGGTCAAGGTAACAACTGAAGGTCAAAGGTTTCAGCTATGTATCTCCTAAACCCCTTGAAGGATTTTCATGAAACTTTGGTCAAATGATCACCTCATCAAGACGTTGTGCAGAACTCATGAGTCAGCCATGTCAGTTCAAGGTCAAGGTCACAGCTAAAATCAAAGGTTTACCCTTTCACTATCCATAGCAGTGGCGGGGGATTTAGCTGTCTTTCAGACTGCCTTGTTTTTTTTTATAAACAATCATTGAAGACCTAGACAGTTATAGATCAGAACCAGCCTAAGTGTGCTTGCTTTTTTCATAAAAATTACAAAGTCAAAATTAATATGTGTAGACTAATTCGTGACGTAATGATCACCTTGTCGTAAAAGCTAGTCAGCGATATACTGAAAGACCTGTGTCGTTAACCTAATTTTGAACAGTTTTCGCATTCACTTCAAAGACATTGAAAATGACAAAAACAGGCAGTCATTTAATACAGCCCCCCCCCCCCCTCCCCCACCATCACCACCACCACTCCCGCTCCATTGTCCCCTCTCCAACTTCTGGCGGCATATAGTAATTGTAGCATCGTTTCGTTTGTTTGTTCATTCGTTCGTTCATCCCGACTTTGTGTCCGTCTGTAACTTTGTCATTTACTGGTGGATTTCAAAAAGACTTAGCAGAAATGATCAATATGACATTAAGGTGTACCGCGTGCAAGAACCTTAAATCAATCTCTTTTACTTCTTAAATTATCACCCTTTATTGAATGCCCATCAGGCTATCTTGTCCGATCTGTAACAATGCATGTACTTTAGCACCAAAGATCAGCTTGTCGAATGACATGATAATGTGTCCAGTGTAAGAACAATAACTCAACCTTTTTTTTTCTTGGTTTGAGTTTTCTAACTCTAAAACTACTGTAGGGAAAGTATGCAAATTTCCAACATTGACAGAGGACAGTTGGCGAAAGAGCAGTGTTTACGAATCATAACTTTAACAATTTATTTTGTCAGTTATCTCGCTTTACTGATTTTATATGGTTCATAGTAACTCGGATTATTGTTACAAGTAAATAAAGAACGCGTTTCAGACACCGTTTTGAATGCTGTCTGATAATAAAAAACACCGATGTGACATAATGAAAAGGATGAAAAGCAAGTATTTGGTACAGCCATTTATCTCGCCTCCTACAAGATTCTTGCATTTCTATTGGTCAACAGACGTCACGTGGAGACAGGATATATTCCATATCCTGCTAGTAAATTACAGATATGAATTTTGATTAAGAACAAAATGGCTGCCGCATCGCTAGGGTAATTAAAACAAGTCAGATTATAAGCCCAAGCTATAGATATCATTTCCGAGATTAAAAAAAATTAGTGTTTTCTTGCCGCTCTCATTTTCACTATCTAATTTAGGTTCGTGAAGTTAGTGGAAATTGTATAGAAGAACAGTATCTCTGTATGGCACGGCTGTGATTGACAGGTTGAAATGTTGTTTTAGTTAAATCATCGTAAAGCAAAGGAATTAACACATTTGTAAGACAGCAGTTTGATGTAGGATCATTTAGTCTGCCTGCAAGATAAAGGAATTAACAGGAAAAAGGACTAAAGCCGATGTTTTAAGACATTTCCGACATCGTGTAATCTGATGATTTTTCGAAAGGATGGAACATAAAAGTTTTTCAAAACCAGTTCATAACCTGTATAAATGAGCTTCTGTGTTTTGTGATTCAGTCAAAATACAGTTCATTTTTCATTTTATGGCTGGTGTTAATCAACTATTATCAAAGCATGAAAACCAGAGAAGATTTCAGGATTCCAGTCTGCACTAACTGTAAGTAGCTTTATTATAAAAATTGTGTCAATCAGTACAGCGAGGATGTAAAAGGTAGTCGACTTCGCTCTCGCCTGATATGGATTTCCTCGACAGCGTATATCCCGTATCCTGTCACCAACAAGCAGTGTAACTAATAATATCCGAGTTCAGCTGATTTAACAGTTCAAATGATGTATTGAAAATAAATGAAGAAGCATCCAACTAGGTATTGGTATACACTTTCTTTCATCTATAAAATCATACTTATAAGTTATAAGATATATTATTGTTTCACAGACCAAAATGTTTCCATAGACTACTTGGGGGCATATGACACTAGTAATATATATATATATATATACACTTAAGATGCAATTGATATACATTGTACATCTGCATTGATTTGTGTAGTTTTCATCATGGAATTATTATCTTTCACAAGCAATGTAAATAAAATTAAACTAGTATTTAATAAGTTATATGCACATTTACCCATATATAACATATCAGTTACCACTTCAAGTCACATGAAGTAGTATGGGGACATGCACTTTTTTCAAATATAATTATACTCCTTTCACTTCTAATTCCCATATTTTTATTCCACTTCTTAACCCTACCGCTTTATTATCAATGTACTTTGGTTGGATATTTGAAGCAGCCCGTCTGCTGTATCTTTCCACTGCAGTTTCTGTTTGTGGTTGGCGTACTTTTTGATGTGCGGCTCTTGCTGTCTTTGCTATGTTCAATGTTTCCAGGGCGTTCACTCTTTAATGTTATCTGTTGAAAATCTTTCCAGTTTTAAAATATGATGACACAGATGTGTATTGGGTGCATGGAGTGACTCTACCAAAAATTGTTACTTGTTTGAGCAGCGAAACACATATGAGCGATTAATGGTCATCATTACCCCCTTGTTATTAAAAACATTATATATTATCTTCGTTGTAGTTTTATTACTAAACTCTCCCCCGTTTGACCATTTCTGCGGACACGTTTGAACGGTATCAAATTATATCGGACCTTGCAAAAATTCAAGTTATTAACTTAATCCAACCACGGTTAGCCCTGAGATTATAACGACGTCAGTATATTATACTAGATCTTAGTGAAGAAGGAAGTGTATTAGACGCTTTTCTACGAAATTAGTCAAGTGCATTTTTCAATAAAGCTAGGTCGTTGGAATGTCATAATTTATTTAAATCGGACACGTTCGTCGCTGTTTAAAACATGTGACTGTAGTGATATTAACAGTGAAACAGAATTCTTGTAAATTGTAAGTAGTTTTATGTCCTTATTATTCTTTTTAACCTTGTTTTTGCTTCACTTAAATACATCAATATTTTTTCTACTTCCCAATTTATACATACTTAAATCATTATTTAACTTGTATTTGAAAAAAATATTAGGGGCTATTTATTTCCTTTTTGATTGATGTTCTGTTTCCAGTAAAAGTTATTGACCCTCATTTTGACATCTAAAGGAAACAAAATAGTCTTCATAATTAGTGATTATATTATCTCACAATATGAACTTTGTAAAGAAGGACTGTTTCAAAAATATAAAAGTGCCACAATACAGTCTTCGTTTTATATAGACGTATAACTTCTTCGTAAGGTATATACTGTCAGCTTTGCAGAGCCTATCATCAATAATATAAGAACAACAAAGAAACGTGAGCGTAAATATTTCAATACTTGATGTAGTTTTCAGTTTTGAAATACGCGATCAATATATTGTTATTAATTGTATAACTGCGTAGCCTAGGGTATAAAGTAAGAAATAGACACCAACTATTCGTAATCAGCCAATATTTTCTTATCAGTGTGTGCGGGTTTAAAGCAAAGTTTAAAGTTTATATTTACATAACAGTGAGGGGATCAACTTGAAATTTGTTTGAAAAGTCTGATCGATATCACATGAATAAGATTGTGATATAATCTATTCAAATTGTCGAGTTTACGTTAAAAAAATCTAAAAGAAGATCCTTGTCGAGCATTGAAATCATTCCGTAATTTCAGTAACGTAAGATAAAGAAGTAGATAATGATATTAAAACAACTGTATTTTCAACATTTATGTTCCTATTAACATTTTTGTATAGTTAGTGAAACTAGTTCGACCAGCACACTTAAGATGGGATAATTGCGATCATTTGGTTCAAAGTACATTGAAAAGAGTCCCTAATATTTTTAGCATATTTTATTTGCGCATTTTATTATACCCATACAGGTAAAAATTCACAGTCATTTTAAATATTAAAGAGATAGATTCAACACTTTGTCCTCCTGCCTTATTCTGCACGATAGATCGTTGTTTCTTACATTCGGGGTATATGAAGTTTTATAAGTTGACTAGTATTGCGAAATAGTGGTCTCGTGGTCGAAACATCGTAAAGCTTCATACAAGTGATATTTTGAATCCACTTATAACATTTCGTTTGTATAAGCTCCGAATAAAGTCATAGATCCAAGAGTTTTCAAGAGTGTTAGGGGTAGTTTTACTTCCCACTAGTTAAATATGTAACTTCTAATAAATTTATTACCTCTAAAACTCCAAAATTAAAAAAAAAACTGTATTGAATGTATTGAAATCCACCAGTGAAAAGTTAACATGGTGCAGTCATAATAATGTGACGTCAAACACAATTTAAGACCAAAATTATCTCATAACCACTTTTCCCTTCTTTTGTTACATCATTTTATAAGATAAACATTTCAATAAATATTCAGCTTTGTACAATAGTGATATATTTTATAACAAACTCCAACACAGTGTTACTTTCCCTTATCGGTACAGTAGACACTGCCACCACGTATAAATTGGGCTGAATTTCAGCTGAGTTATATTTTTCTTTATTTTAATTTTGTTGTGCAAAGTTTTTATCTCATTAGTTCAATATTATACGTTTTGTTTGTACATTGTAAAACGAGCAAAAAAATAATGCAGTAATACTAAAATTACTTCTTTTTCTGGTGTCGTGACGCGCACCTGCAAAAAATGTAAACAATAAAATTACTTGACGGTATTTTGAGTACAGTAAGAAATACTTTCATTATGTTCTAAACGGTTGTGACATAAATGCCAATTTGACTGTACATTAAGGCAAGCATTCGATTTACCCGGCGTTGCCAAGCCCGCCACCATTTTAGGATCACATGGTTGTACCATTGTCACGTGATTTGCTTGAAGGCAGGGATGATTGTTTGACAATATTCCTGCGCGGAGGTTGATTTTATAATGGTTTCTATACATTGCAAAATGTGAACAGTTAACAAATAATAGATAGATTGTAAATACATTGAAAAGTGTAAAGTACGCGATAAATATTTATCATATTTCAGATATGTTATTAACATGTAACGAATTTTTTAAACTGTTGTCTAGTATAAGTGGTAGTTGACTGCGTTAATCTGTTTGACATTATAGGTCGATATTCAGTCGTACGTGACACTTAATTTGTTATATTCAGTTGATCAAAATGTACAAAACCTAGACCTTACCAAAATGTAAAACAATATTCTATGAATTTATAGTTTAAAATTCTTTGTAATTTTACCCAGTGTGTTATTGTATTTGACTTATAATGAAAACACACCATATCACAGTTCAGTGCCCAAAACGGGATCCATTTTAGCAGATGTGTATTATTCAAATGGTCCTATATTCATTTTTTGTTCGAAGTTTATAATTTATTATGTTCAACATATTCCATCTGAAATCAAATGTCCGTCCCAGGGTAAATCATACTTCCTAAAACAGAAAGGGTGTGTTTGAACCTGTCTCTGATAAATATTGAAATATACGTGGACGTACACATCTTTATATTTGCATGCAGGTCAAATATATACGTCTACGTATAATTTTTCAAGTGCACTTATGATAACAAGTGTCTGTATATACATATGCGTGCACGTCAATATATGCATATAATTACATATTTTTGTTTGAAATGTCTGCGCACGCAAAGAAGACCTCAGACCCAAACGGTAAACCATATTATTCTTTCCGCCAAAGAACGCTTACCTTTTTGTGCGCCCCCCCCCCCCCCCCCCGAGTGGTGGGGGCATATAGATTTGGTCTTGTCCGTGCATCCGTGCGTCCGTGTGTCCGTCCGTCCGAAGTTCGAGTCACGCCTAGCTCAAAAAGTATTTGATATAAATTGATGAAACCTTGCATGAGTCTTTATCATGATACGAACTTGCACACCTCCTATTTTTCGTCTGGCTCCACCCCCTATTTTTAGAGTTATGGCCCCTAAAATAGTGAAAAATGCACATTTTCACCTTGTGACGCGCCTAGCTCAAAACGTATTTGATATAGATTCATGAAACCTTGCATGTGTCTTAATCATGATATGAACTTGCGCACCTCCTATTTTTCATTTGGGTCCGCCCCCTATTTTCAGCGTTATGGCCCCTGAAATAGTCGAAAATGCACATTTTTACTTTGTGACGCGCCTAGCTCAAAAAGTATTTGATATAAATTGATGAAAACTTGCATGAGTCTTTATCATTATATGAACTTGCGCATCTCCCATTTTTCGTCTGACTCCACCCCTATTTTTAGAGTTATGGCCCCTGAAATAGTCAAAAATGCACATTTTCACCTTGTGACGCGCCTAGTTCAAAAAGTATTGGATATAGATTCATGAAACCTTGCATGTGTCTTAATCATGATATGAACTTGCGCACCTCCTATTTTTTATTTGGGTCCGCCCCCTATTTTTAGAGTTATGGCCCCTGAAATAGTCAAAAATGCACATTTTCACCTTGTGACGCGCCTAGCTCAAAAAGTATTTCACATAATTGATTAAACCTTGAGTCTTTATCATGATATGAACTTGCCAACCTCCTATTTTCTGTCTGGCTCCGTCCCCTATTTTCAGAGTTATGGCCCCTGAAATAGTCAAAAATTCACATTTTCACCTTGTGATGCACCTAGCTCAAAAGGTATGATATATAAATGATTGAAAACTTGCATAAGTCTTTATCATGATATAAACTAAATGGACACCCCTTTACTTTTTTGGCTGGCTCCACTACCTGTTTTTAAAGTTATGGCCCCTGAAATAGTAAAATAATGCACATTTTCACCTAATTATGTGCTTAGCTCAATAAGTATTTAATGTAAATTCATGAAACCTTGCTTGAGTCTTTATCATGATGTGACCTTGCACATTTGGCATTCTTCTTGAGAATCTTAGCACTTATTACAGAGTTATGGTCCTTGATATAGACAAAATAGTGGATTTTTTGTTAGTGATGCTCATAGCTCAAAAAGTATTTAGCCTATAATTATTAAATGAATCATTTTCATAAAATGTTTGTTGAGGCTTTACCCCAATAAGACTGCAAACATTTGACTTATTGTCCCTTATTTGTGACAAATGTACCAGTGGGGGGCACACCCTGTGTCTTACAGACACATTCTAGTTTAAAATTTCATTTCTTATATGTGCATATCTTGTAAATGACAGTTTCCTAACTACTTGATAGTTTAAGATAAAACTATAATATATTTCAGTGTCTTCATCTAGGAACACGTCAATAATATGTTTGTTGATTTTGTATGCAACATTTGTCGAGAACATTCCCTCTAATAATTTTAAAAACACCATAATTTGGTAATACGCTAACTATAAAATCTTAAAATGCCCACATAGACTCCACATAAACGCCTAACAGAAAAAGTACTACTGCTAAATCGTTCAATAATTACTGAAAATACCTTTTCAAACAGCGCATTCTGATTGTTCTGATATTCATTGACATGTCCAAACACATGCTTTTAGTTTAAGAAAAACTAGATTTCCTTTTAGATGTAGTTTCTGAAATGTTACAACTCGTGAAAATTATGAAAATTTATTTACAGCTGAACGTAGAAAAAGATGTGATAATTTTAATAGTAAGCCATTTTTAAAACGAACGGCAATGCGTACACTCTGACGTCATTTTGTTCATGTAAGGTCTTTATCAAATACGGAATTTTGTTTCAAAATTTAAATGACTGAAAAACTAATAACCGTTAATGAAGAAGATTGCTTTTTCTTTTATCAGATGACAGACCAGTGTGAGGAAATATAAAACAAAAATGGAAGTGTCTGGCCGAAGGCCTGAAAAGTCATTTACGGACACTGTAGGGAAGTCGTCTGCTGAAGATGGTGAAGTCTTCTGTCAACCGTGTAGCAGTGACGGCGACTTGGTGCTTGCTATCGGATACTGTGAAAACTGCAACGAGTACCTGTGTTTTACGTGTTTGAAGGTTCATCGTAAGCAAGCGATATCCAGAAATCATGACATTCTGAAAGGAGAGAGCATGCCAAAGGAAAAATGTGTATCTGTAACACTAAGTGCTTGTTCTGAGTTGTGTGCCAAACATAAAATGAGATAGTAAAATTCTATTGCTCAACACATGATGTAGTTGGATGCAGCGATTGTATGGTGCTAGATCATAAAACATGTACAGTGGACGGTATACAAGATATATCAACAAGCTACTTCAATGGCACTGAACATCAAGAACTCCAACAGAAGGTAGACCAGTTCCTGAACAACATAGAAAGAATAAACAGAGAGATAAAGACAAATGGGGAAACAATGCAACAAGCATACAAGAAAGCAGAAGATGATATAAAAGCATTTAAGAAAGAAATTACTGATTATCTAGATAAGGCAGAGACGGACATGTTGGCGGAATTGAACAAAAGGAAACTGGGTGCCGAAATGTTAATATCTGATCTACAAGGGCATGAAAATACCATGAAAGATGATATCCAAGAATTACATGAGAAACTGCAACTACAGTTAAATCAAGCGAACAAATTATTTGTAGCTGCGAAAGAAATGAAAGAAAGAATAACGCACATAGGTGACAGCATAAAGCAGTTGCAACAAGACTGCCAGTTCAAGCAGTGTGCGTTTGTTTGTTCTAAACACGTCAAAGAAATGTTTGCATCAAAGTTTAAGCTAGGTGAGCTGCTGGTAAAAAGGGCAGTGGATAAGATAAATATTGCAGAAATGGAACCACACTTTAATGGCGAAATTGCAATAAAAACACCAGATGATACTTCAGATTGTTTCATTAGTGCTGTCGCTCTTATTTCATCCAGCCGGATAATATTAGCAGATGAAGACAACAAATGTTTGAAAATTGTTGATATTGAAAACGGAAAAGTATCAACAAAGTACAAATTTAAAAGTGGCCCGACTGGAGTAGCAGTTGTTGCCCATGGTTGCATTGCTATTACACTTCCTGACGAAAAGAAAATACAGTTTCTGACAATCACTCAGGATGACAAAATCACTAAAAGCTACGCTATAGAAGTGAAAGACAGGTGTAGAAAAATTGCTTATCAGGAAGATAAGATAATAGTTGCATACATTAATCATATAGTAATTATGAGCAAGGATGGACAAGAGATAAAATCTATATCCGATTCAAATCTGGCATGGATAAATGACATTGCTACTGACTCTAAGACTGTGTATGTTTCTCGCGGTTTATATAGAAATGGTGAAGTTTTCAAATTTGATTTTGGCGGAAAACTTATTGGCAAATACACGGACAAGAAACTTTCAGCCGCAACAGGACTCAATGTAACGAGAGATGGTTCAGTGCTTTTGTGTAACTGGGTAACTGCTGGTAGTGTCCATGTGCTATCACCAGAGTGCAAGAAACTCAAAGAAGTTTTGAAGCATAATGATCATGTTATTAATCCTTGGTGTGTTTCCTTTTGCTATGAAACTAACAAACTTTTTCTTTGCAATGCCAGAATTACTCTTGATCCAAAACTTAAGAATGTCTTGAAAGTTTTTCAATTACAATAGAAGCAAATTAAATCAATTTACAGGTTCACATTTGAATTGAATTGAATGTCGGTTTTAAACAAATGCTTATATTTTGGTTTTAGCGTGAACAAATTGAAAAAAGAAACAATTTGATCAGTGTCATATTTGATATATAAACGTTCTGGTGATATATAAAAGTGGTACACATCTAGCGTGTTTCTATTTTTAGAAAATTTAAATGTGATTGACAAGATTATAGTCCGACCAATTCGTAACAGAAAATGCTAAAATACTTCAGAAAATGGGAAAAGCACCAAATTTGGCACAGCTTTTTATTAAAGCATAAAAAACATTTTTTTTCATGGGACCCATTTGATATCTGTCAAGATGGCCGATACAGCGGCCATTTTACAATAAGGCCGCCAAAACTCAATATTCATCGTACAAGATTCTAATGAAAGGTCATTATATTTACATTCATCCCCAAAATGCACCAAAATATAATGTATTTGATAAAATAAATCTTAGATTTGAATCAAAAGCAAAAAATAACAATTTAAATGTTGTGAATTTCTTTCTGTTTCCATGGTTACGGCTAAAATCTAGCCTTTAAAACTCAGTTTAATATTATCATAGCGAAAACATTTTTTTTTCATATTTTTATGTTTTACTATATGTAATTTATGCTAATATATTACTTGTATTCCCTCCACGACAGCATATTAAAACAGTGGTGTTATTACCCCACCAGTTTTAGCCAGAGGGGGCTTATGGGTTTCCCCCGTATGCCTGTCAATACGTCAGCCATGCGAAGTGGGATACTGCAATAACTTTAAAACTACAACAGATTTTTTCATGATACTTGGTACATAGACAGATGGCAATGCGGAGAATGCCAGCGTCATTTAAATGTGTTCCTATGACATCAAATATTGTTGCTATGGCAACAAATAGTTCACGAAAATGACAAAAAGCGTCATGTTGCATTTCTTCAAAACTAAAAGATTTTTTCTTGAAAAAATGTACATAGATAGGAGGAAAAATTGAAAACATGCTTCAGCTGGTATTTTATTTTCTCATTTTGTACATCTTTTCATCCGTCTGTATGTCTGTCTATCATTCGCAAATGGTGGATTCTTCCGTAACTTCAAACTTGAAAGTACAAATTCTAAAGACTTGTTTATAGATGGTAGGTAATATGGAGAATGTGAAGGTCTATTAACTTAGTTTCTATACAAAATTGTAGTTCCTTTGACACCAAATACGACAACTACCCCTTTCGTTTTGGACTTAAAATGCAAGAATAGATTATAGCGACGGGCAAGTAGGATCAAATGAAACAACGTTCCTAATAATGCACCCGCTGTCACAATATCTGCATAATAAATTTATCACATGATTCTTGATTATTTAATGCTAACTGTGTAACAAAGAAGTCTTAGGAAAGGGATAGAATACCGGACCCCGTATGTGCCCAGCTTGATAGGCAACCTTTTTTAGTACGTATAAGAGGTGTAGCAGACGATGCAGGAATGCACACTATAGCCCTACTCTTTGTGTGAACAGATGGTTGATCAGCTACTTGACATGTTTTGTTGTAAAGAAGAGTATCGAAAGACTCTATCGTTGGCATTTAATCTAAGTTAGGCGCAAGTAAAGAAGATAAAACAAGATCTGAGAATGATGCTGTGAAATCAAAGAAACTGATCAAAATTTCCAGAACAGATTTTATTGCCTCGCGCACAGAAAACCCATGTCTTGTCACAAATTAACCTGTGAAGACAAAGCCTCACTCAAAGCTTTCAAGAAATACCCGGGAAAAAAAATGCTCTCATATCTTCACATTTCATTAAAAATCGATGAAAATGTTATAACATGTAAAAAGGTGGGATTTTGTTGATATGTCAAAATAATATTTTCTTTGGACAATAATAATTGCTAGTCCCCATGGCAATGTTGTGTGACATCATCCGGCCCACTTCTGTCTAATTTCCTATACTGTATTCTCTAAAACATTATTTGCCTATTTTTCTCAGTCTGCATTTTCTTAAATCCGGTGAACTTTTATGTGAAATGTGTTATGCCAAAAAAGTCAAATTTTCAATGTAGCATATTGTCTGAACAGAGGTCTGCAATACAATTTTTGTTATGATTCAAGAAGAGACAAGAGACAAATGCTTTACCACATAAGGGTTTAGTAGGGACTAAATCTAAAGAAAACAAAATTTTATCAGTGATAGTGACTAGGAGAGTATCATTGACGGCTAACAGTTCAAATGTCAGAAAACAACGATGTTCAGCAATATATTGAAAATTAAAGCCATCCTTGATATGGATCGATGTATCATAGTTCAGGGTCCCATTCCATCTATACCATAGAAATATTATATGAACACTTTGTATGTAGGAAGGTGTAGAAAATGCATTTAAAAACTTGATTAACTGGTAAACACGAGTTGTACTGGTTAGTTTTGATTGACAAGACAGCGTCATTTTTACATTGGACCGCTTAATTTGTAGTGACATAGCCTTAAAAATGGTAAATAAATAACATTTGTAGTCTTAAAACTAGTATAAGTACTCACATTCAATATGTCCTTATCTAATATATTTTAATTTCAGCAAAAATGTCCAGAAATAGATATTAGAGCACATTTTTTGGTAGAAATTACGTATTCTGCTCCTAATTAATACCCCCATCACACTCAGCCACGTTTCCACTACGTCCTAAAAACTGCCAGGACGCATTAAGAACTTGTAAAATGTAGAAGGAACACAGTAGACAACGATAAGAACGTGATATGGTATCCATGGGCGTGGAGGACGCGGTCGAACTTTGACATGTTCAAAACCAACGTAGTGAGGATGTGGTCGAATCAGGACGCAGTAACAACTTAATAAGGACGTAGTAACGACGTAACTAAAACATAGGAGGACGTAGTACAAGGGTGGTGCGGATGGGAAAGACTGCATGGCGTTCTCATTGCACTGTCACTGGGTTGTCATTGCGTTCTTGCTACGTGAGTGGAGTTCTCACTACAACCTCTCCACGCTTGTGTGTTATGACCATGGTAGGTCTGTGCCACATTTATGAATACAGCATTAGGTTATCAATACGTTCTTTCGGTGCTTAACATATCTATGTCACGTTTGCAGCAGGTTCTCACCGTGTCTATTTCCGATTCTGAGAATTGAGTATGAATACTGGATCCAATTCCCATCACGGCCTCTCTATAAGACTGCTCTGATTTCTTCGGCGGCCTTGTTGTTCATTGCATTTGATTGTTGTTGAGTGTAGAGTGCGGACACAATATAACTTGCAGAAGGAATGAAAAAGGGGTGCGTGGCGTAGTATTTATAAGTAGCCGACGAACACAGTGGAGCGTGATAAGCGCATGGTAAGCGCCTGGTAAGCGAGAGGTGCAATCTGACTGGTCGTACTAAGAACGCAGTAAGAACGCATTGGACGTAAAGATGCGTGTGGTAAAAAAAAATTAGTGGGAACGTGTTAGACGCAGTAAGAACCTGGCAAGGACGTTGTAAGGGCGCAGTATGAACTTGAGAACTGCTCATTTTTCGAGTTTGACCCCCGTCCCCACAGCGTTGATCGAAATTTTCAGGACGCAGTATGGTATTCATGGTCTTTGTCTGAGAGTGATGGGGGCATTAGTGACTGTACATTATATGCTAATGACATTAAACTATAAAACTAGTGTTATGGCACAATGTACTACAGTTTAACAAAACATAATATTACAGGAAAATGCAAATGTAAATTTGATTAGGCTGATCAAACGGCAATGACTTTTCCCGAAGGAAATCATGATTGTCTGACAGGCCAGGGATGTTCACATGGTCTATTGCACTAACATACTTAATAAATTATATAGCTGCCATTAGTTCTCTTAGTCTTACTAGATTTAAATGAACACAGCAACACTAACAAATTCTGAGTCGCGAAACTAATGACAAAGTGAAACACATGTCATTTATTCACTTATACACACTACAGTCTAACTTTGTTCGCTTGAACTCAGATAATTCAAACACCATCCTTCACTTGAACCCATCGTCAAGTCCCGACCAAATTCAATTACAATATATTGTCCGATCACTCAAACTACCGATAACTCGAACACATTGTGTCGGTCCCGACGGGTTCTAGTTATCGAAGTTCGACTGTAATTATAATAATTTACAATTGTTGTAAAGTTCTACATAGAACTGTTGCCATTTGAAACATTTTTGATATGCCAGTTACCATTGTATACTTAATTTTGACTCGCATTAATGCATTCTGACTTTTCTTCTGCTTAATAGCACATTTTATCCAAGGGAGACAACTTTTTTCATTTTTGTTGGAAGTGCAGTATTTTTGTTTATATAATATGTTTGACTTTATTCATACAGGTGATTTTAGCTAATTATAGTGATGACTGTTAGTGTCTATATAAGTTTTATACATAATATTAGGTATTTCTTAAAATATATACATGCATGGCGGCCATCTTGGATTTTTCAGCCATATTGGATTTTTTGGGAGTGAGTCTCATGCTCATTTTTTGTATTTTGCCCTAAAGTAGTTATGTACCAAGTTTTATGCTTTTCCCATTTTCTGAAGTATTTTTACACGATTTAACTGGACTATTATGCCTGCTGCACAGTAAATTGGCAATTTAAAAAATTGCATTTTTGTAGAGGAACATCTGTTTCAAGTTTTCTTAAAATTGTATTCATTGTGTCTTATTAGTATTGTATTCAAATGCTTCTGTAAAACAAATCACATTGTCAACCAAAAATAATTTGAAAGCGATTTTATAGATAAAAATTGGCCTTTTTTCATGTAATGCGTTAACATTGGATTTTTAGCCTTTTCAAAAATTGCTACAGTATTTTTCAAATAACAAAAGTTTGATTTGAATACCTTTAGTTTAAACAGATAATTGTATTATCTTTAAAATGATATATTACATTGATGACCACTAAAGTCGTTACATTTTTTATGAATATGTTAATAAAAAGTGGCTCGTGTAACTGCACTATTTTTAACAAAAATGCAAAGTTTGAATTAAACACAAAATTTTACATATTCAAAATACTTTTCTTGCTCACTGTCTTACTATATTTGCAGAATATGCAAAAAATAATGCTTGGAACACTAATCAATGAATATTTTAGAAAAAAAAAAGTCCATTTTACCCCTCTCCCCCTTCCCCCCCCCCCCCCCCCCCCCCCCCCCCACCACCACCACAAAAAAAAAACGAAAAAACACACATTTGCGTGAAAAAAATAAAAACTTCCGTCCCCCAGTGTTATTATGTCTTGTAGGAGACATATTGATTTACTCCTGCCTGTGTGCCTGTCTGTCACAAAGCTTGTCCGCACTTTAAGTCGAACATTTCTCATCCGATCTTCACCAAACTTGAACAAAATGTGTTTGACCCTAAGACCTTGGCCAAGTTCGATAACTAGCCGAATCAGCCCAGGCTCTTCGGAATTATGGCCATTGACAATAATTAATGAATCACCTAGACTCATAAAAATACTGAAGTATTCATTCTCAAATATGCACCAAAAACCATTCATCTTGTCCGCACTCTAAGTCGAACATTTTTTATCCGATCTTCACCAGACTTGAACAAAATGTGTTTGCCATTAAGTCCTCGGCCAAGTTCGATAACTAGCCAAATCAGCAAAGGCACTTTACTCTAGTCCCTAGGGGTGTTTCGTGTGCAAAAAAGTTCCAGAGCTGATTTATACATCAATGTGTAGGGGAATATCTCAACTTTCAGAAAATCTTGCGTGCATTTGCCGCATCATGGTACGTTTTTAGAAATCCAAGATGGCCGCCAAAATTTAAGAAATACACTATTTTTCACTTTTAAGTCCTTATCTTATAGAAATACAAATGGATTTTTATCTTGACGTAATAAAAACAACAGAGAATACATTTTACTTCGGAATTATGGCCCTTGGATTACCGAAAATCGGCCTTTTTACTCCAAAATCAGTCTTTTTACTCTTCAAAGGTATATTTGTAGTGAGTAAACAGTATAAAAAGACTGACTTAATTACTATTTAGATGATTAGGCAGTTGTGGGAGACATGCGCTTTTCTCAAAAGCAGCTCTAGTTTTGTAATTGAATATGAATAAATTGACATTAATTACATTCATTTATGCTTAATTAATGACATGCCTATCATGAAAAAAAAAAACAGAAAAAATAATAGATCTGCAGCCTTGCTGGAAAAAAATGACGAAATATTAAAAGTTATGTGTAACGTCCGTCCCTGTAACGTCCGTCCCCCTATATATGCTTTTCTTAATCTCGTACAAAATGCAGAGTTTTCCTGTTTTGATGGTAATAATATGATACTTCATAAGAGTATGTAAAAAGTATGAATTCATCAAACACATATCTTTATTGAATGACATTAGCATAATTATGAAAATTTAGAAACACCTTTCATTAAATCAGTGAATACTGAAAACATTCCTGATTGAAAAATACTGTATTCTTTTTCTCTCCATATTTTAAAACTCAAATTCAGCAAATTTCTATTTATTTAATTACTTTGTGTCATTTTTTCATTCATCTAGATAGCTTTTACATTAACAGAATTTGTATTTATTCAATAAAGCCACATTAAAGCTTGAAAAACAAATGTATATAATTAGTATAACGTCCGTCCCCTCATGTTGTAACGTCCGTCCACCTTTGCCATCAGTTTCTCTTTACTAATTTTGAAGCCCAAATTAAAAAATATATAAATAAAAATAAATTGTTTAGTAAGTTATGTTCTTGTGTCTTCATTTAAAAATGTTGTTATCCAGTCAAGTATAATATTATGAATGGTAACAGGAAAAAACTTTGGGCAGACTTTTAAAGGTTTCTTGTAAAGATGTACTGGTTCAATGACTTGATGAATTTTCTCATCTTAATGAGCTTAAGAAACAAGCTTTTTTGGTATTCCCATTTAACGTCCGTCCCCTTGACCAACCACTGATATAGAAAATAATGTATAAAAACAAAACTTAGTAAAAAGTTATCTATTATTTTACTTTTCCATGAAATAAAAACATACAACTCAATTAAAAAAAGCTTAACAGGTTAAACATTTTGAACATTATTTTTTGACTTTGATGCTAACACATTTGGTCCATTTACTGTGCAGCAGGCAATTAGCAAAACAGGAAGTTCACTTTTGCCCGAAAGTGGCCTTAAAACTGAAAATCACTAATGGAGTAAATTCCAAAGTATCTTTCATCAAGAAGTATCAAAATGTATGCAATATTTTATAATTTATTCATTTTTGAAGAGAATGTCTGATGTAGATAATATATTTTTACGAGTATGGAAAATATTCTGTTTTAACTATATTTTTAACAAATTTGAATCTTTATAATATTGGCACAGCTGTCAGCCACATCAAAAATGATTATATATTTTATGAAAGAAGCTAGACGTACGCTCGTATTGTCAAAATATTTTTTGGTCTGTTGCTTTTCTAAAACCTCCTTTTGTGACCTAAATATGGCAATAATATCCATTTTACAATCTGTGATTTCAGCAAATTGAATATACAGTGACTTGTTTTGAACTAAGTAATAATCGTCTTTCCAAAAAAACTAAATTTAGTATAGATGATAAACATTATGTTGGCGAAAAATGTATAATTTTTTTCACATTAATCTGAACATTTT
The DNA here is from genome assembly GCF_021730395.1 of Mercenaria mercenaria. Taxonomy (NCBI): domain Eukaryota; kingdom Metazoa; phylum Mollusca; class Bivalvia; order Venerida; family Veneridae; genus Mercenaria; species Mercenaria mercenaria. The sequence goes on along the minus strand of NW_026460298.1, from coordinate 14,047 downwards.
CCAAATAGTGTAGGCCATATAATACTAATGTGAACCTTGATCTTTTCGTCAAAGAAAACGTGGTGAACATGTTCAGCGAAACTTGTCTAGATTGTTCGCTAATTGTTTAAAATGTAATAAAAAGATAGGACAATGCTTCCATAATATTGTATTAACTACATTATTCTTGAACATCTTCAACTATGTCTTTTTCTGTAAGCATGAAATTTCGCACAGCTTTTATCCATATATTGCTTTATCACATGTTGACGTTGTGGGAGCGGTTAAAAGCCTTTACACAGCTTTGACGTCGACGTCATTTTAAGTATTATTATAGAAGAAGTTAGTCGAATTTACTTGACCTATAATATGTAAAGAAAGAAGAATTTCTGACACTTCGATAGGAAAAGCTAACATGTGATTACACGAATATTCTCCTATGACAGTTAATGATTAAATCATCACAACGATATTATGTTGACGTCACATGGACGTGATATTTAGCGTCATTTGTGCATCGAGAAATAGTGCTTTCAAATTTGATCAAATATTTTACTTAAACACTTTTTAAAAACGAAATGTCACAGAGCGCAACTGTCTTGTTTAATTTACACACATATTATTCCGCAAGACGTATTATTATTTCCGGTCCTGGCGTGTGCAAACAAAGGAGCGTGGCGACCTACCATTTGACGCCTTACTTGCGCCAAGAAACAGTTCTTTTATATTTCATTTGAATTTTGTCACAAGACGTATTAGAATGGAGTTCATTTATAACCACTCGGGCAGTAATACGTCGTACGAAATACGTCCGACGTATAATCGCCCATCGTGTATAGTGTTAAAACACGCTTTTGCTTTAAGTTATTTCTTATATCAATAATAACATTTGCCTTTCCACACTAAATTTATTAAACTCGTTTAATAGATTTAAGATGGAGACACTCGTCGCAATATCCTTTCTTACTTTTACTGGCTAGTGTGTGCTCAAAAATTTGTGAAACGTTGCTTGTTAATAATTTCTTTGTAACCTACAAAATACAATATAACATACCCAGATATGTGTTTTCTTTTTAAATTTACAAACAGTACAATTTGCAGATGGATCTACATTTATTTCGAATCGCAAAACTTTCCGATTAAACACAGCTACATAGGCACTGTTTCCAACACGTCTATATGTTGAAATAGGACCAAATATCTTTATTGGTTTACGTGCAGTGGGAAACATGTCAGTAGACAATGCATTTGCTAAGGTTTACATAGAAATGTACAAAAAACTGCATCCTCAGTAGAATATATATAAACATGGCAAAATATGTGCCACCTGCTGTTATTAATTTATTATGTACCCAGTGTGAGATTGATTTACTACCAGTTCGTCTGATCACTATGCTGTAACTTTAGATATAGAGGGTTGTGCTGTATCACATACTCAACAGAACCTATTTGAAATGGTTAGTTGGAGAAAAAAGTGCATAATCTGGCTATACAAAACGTATGCCTATTCCACTGACTCAAAATCAACAGACTGTATCAAAAAACCTGTGCAGGGAACTTTATCCCCCCCCCCCACCCCACACACACACACCACCACCACACCCCCACCCCCGAACTAGACAAAGGTTTAAGCTATGTAAAAATATTCTTTGCATAGAAAAAGCTACGGAAGACCATTAATGCCAGGTGCGTTTCATTCAATAACACGACATTTTGAAATATTAACTCGATATATTGAGTAACTTACTCAACATTTCGAGATATCTAACTCCACCTTACGAGATACTAACTCAAAATTTCAACCTAGTTACTCGCAATTTCGAGTTTCTTAATTCGAAATATCGAGATACTTAGTCGAAATGTCTAGTTAGTAACTCGAAATTTCGGGTGAATAAGTCGAAATTACGAGCTAAGAAACTCCATATTTCCAGTTGATAACACGAAATTTCGACTTCGTTTTTTGACCTTTTATCCGCAAACTTTGAACGTCTGTCTGTCTGTCAAGACCAAAAATGTAATGGACGACTTTTGACTTTTCGAAGTGGAATCATCTATCTACACATCCATATATTGTACTCAACATGTAGCGACTTGAACATATACTACCATATACATATACTACATCAATGTATGACCTACCCCATAGCCTCTTAAGCTACTTTAGGTTTCACACTGTGTCCAGTAAGTTCAGGTGGTAGAGGCTCAAACTAGGTCGAAAACCTTCCAGACATTGTCAAAATTGTGAAATATTCTAAGTTTGAATACTTCCCGGTCCCCTTTTATGACCTCTCCTATACTTAGTAACTCAAAATTCGACTTAGTAACTCGAAATTCTGAGATACCTAACTCGAAATTTCGACTTAGTGACTTGAAATTTCGAGTTAATAAATAACATATACCTGGCACTAATGCTCTTCCGTAGATGCAATTTAGTTATTGTCTCCATGAAAGCTACTCTTGCCTAACTAAATTGTTAATCGAAAAACATTTTTCTGTATTTAGTAACAATGACATTCACCAAAGCTACCCAAAAGGCTACCTGATTACCAAGTTTGGTCAGCTTAACTCATTCCTAACTGAAGCTACTATGAGAACACCGTTTTTCTATTTTTAATAACGAAGCAACCCAAGATACAATTAAAAGAATGGCCTCTATGTAACCTTCCTAAATTCCAAGTTTGGTCCCAGTACCTAAATTCTGCACACGTTTCGAGATAAACTCTTCAAAGTGATGTTTTCTTCACAGATATAATTTACACCGAACACAAAATAATTGGAAGAAATGACAGATTCCGCCGTTCATACTTATTCAACGTCTGTTCTGCATCTGTAGTAGGGAAAATCACTTTTCGAAGTGGAATCATCTATCTACACCTCCATATATTGTACCCAACATGTAGCGACTTGAACATATACTACCATACATCAATGTATGACCTACCCCATAGCCTCTGGAGCTACTTTAGATTTCACACTGTATCCAGTAAGTTCAGGTGGTAGAGGCTCAAACTAGGTCGAAAACCTTCCAGACATTGTCAAAATTGTGAAATATTCTAAGTTTGAATACTTCCCGGTCCCCTTTTATGACCTCTCCTATACTTAGTAACTCAAAATTCGACTTAGTAACTCGAAATTCTGAGATACCTAACTCGAAATTTCGACTTAGTGACTTGAAATTTCGAGTTAATAAATAACATATACCTGGCACTAATGCTCTTCCGTAGATGCAATTTAGTTATTGTCTCCATGAAAGCTACTCTTGCCTAACTAAATTGTTAATCGAAAAACATTTTTCTGTATTTAGTAACAATGACATTCACCAAAGCTACCCAAAAGGCTACCTGATTACCAAGTTTGGTCAGCTTAACTCATTCCTAACTGAAGCTACTATGAGAACACCGTTTTTCTATTTTTAATAACGAAGCAACCCAAGATACAATTAAAAGAATGGCCTCTATGTAACCTTCCTAAATTCCAAGTTTGGTCCCAGTACCTAAATTCTGCACACGTTTCGAGATAAACTCTTCAAAGTGATGTTTTCTTCACAGATATAATTTACACCGAACACAAAATAATTGGAAGAAATGACAGATTCCGCCGTTCATACTTATTCAACGTCTGTTCTGCATCTGTAGTAGGGAAAATCACTTTTCGAAGTGGAATCATCTATCTACACCTCCATATATTGTACCCAACATGTAGCGACTTGAACATATACTACCATACATCAATGTATGACCTACCCCATAGCCTCTGGAGCTACTTTAGATTTCACACTGTATCCAGTAAGTTCAGGTGGTAGAGGCTCAAACTAGGTCGAAAACCTTCCAGACATTGTCAAAATTGTGAAATATTCTAAGTTTGAATACTTCCCGGTCACCTTTTATGACCTCTCCTACACTTAGTAACTAAAAAATTCGATTTAGTAACTCGAAATTCTGAGATACCTAACTCGAAACTTGAAATTTCGAGTTAATAAATAATATACACCTGGCACTAATGCTCTTCCGTAGATGCAATTTAGTTATTGTCTCCATGAAAGCTACTCTTGCCTAACTAAATTGTTAATCGAAAAACATTTTTCTGTATTTAGTAACAATGACATTCACCAAAGCTACTCAAAAGGCTACCTGATTACCAAGTTTGGTCAGCTTAACTCATTCCTAACTGAAGCTACTATGAGAACACCGTTTTTCTATTTTTAGTAATGAAGCAACCCAAGATACAATTAAAAGAATGGCCTTTATGTAACCTTCCTAAATTCCAAGTTTGGTCCCAGTACCTAAATTCTGCACACGTTTCGAGATAAACTCTTCAAAGTGAGGTTTTCTGCACAGATATAATTTACACCGAACACAAAAAAAAATGGAAGAAATGACAGATTTCGCCGTTCATACTTATTCAACGTATGTTCTGCATCTGTAGTAGGGAAAATCACTTTCGACTCATGTGTACAACTGATCCATTGTTTCAAAGCCGATTCTTAGATATAGATATATTTACAAGAAAAAAAAACGTTGAAATGATTGCGTTTACACCGATTTCAGGCACGTTCGAGTTTATAACATTGTTTATACACTAGATATCACATTTTTTACCAGTTCATAAAACTTTGTCTGAATGTTTTCTTTAACCTTTTTAGTCAACTTCGAAATCAGGTCATTTGAGGTCGAACAGTACTTCAGGTTAGCGACACAATGCCTTTATGACCGTCTGGTCTAATAATGTGGCTATATTGTAGCATGGAGGTTAAGACATATTACTGGAAAAATGGCGGCCGAAAATAGAATCGCACTTATGCCGGTTGGTTAATGGTTAACGAATGCCTTCTTGTCTGGGACCTGGCATTAAAGGATAGGATTCGAAATAAATGTTTACTAGCGAAAATGTTTCTTATAAGTAAGCAAGTGAGTCTGCCTTTGCAACCAGTGCAGATCAAGACCAGCCTGATCTGCACTGTTCGCTATTCACTCAGTAAATTTTCAGTGAACACCCTTTCGAATAATAAATAGCACTGCGCATATTGCTTATGATATTTTTCTGCAGCTTTCTTCTCAGGTTTCTTCCAAGAGTCTTGCAATCGTAGAAACAATACTCGCAACACATAACAAGCACAATTCTAAGTGATAACAAATAATGCAAATTGTCTCAAAAAAGACTAAATATAGCTTAATAATTAACTTATTAAGTGTACACAGCGATATCATAAAAACGTAAAAAGTGTGCCATATTCGGCTATTTGTAGTTTATTGTACATGATGAAAGGGTTTGTAAATTCGTTGAATAAGCAATCTAGAAATCTAATGCCAGTATTCTGATGGTGTACCAGTCCTATACATATCTGGCATCTAATTTACATAGTACGTATATGTGTCTACTTATAGGTAGGCATACACACGTATTAATTTATCCAGTTTAACACATTGACCAAGTAACATTGTGTTAAGCCACGGGTGCAATCTGTTTAATCTATCACAGAATCAACACCTCTCGAATAATACCAAAATAATAATTTGAAAATAGATTTTAGTTTTAAAATATATTTCCATTGTAATACGTTCGAATTACACCAGAAAGGACGAGGGAGTAAACCGGAATAGCCAACAGTAGGTCATTTTGCTAAGCGTGTTCTAATCGACAAGACAATACACGGAAAAATCATTCTTTGTTTATTTAAAAGAAAATCTTAAAAGTGTTAGAATAATTATTTCATCACACTGAAGGAAATGCAAATAGCTGTTTTAAATTAGAAACATTTACCTTAACGTCAAAATGTTATGCCAATTATGTAAAGGTAGATAACGTAATATTCTTTTCCCTTGTTTGGCTTGACATTTGTTAACGGTAAAGAAGGTACTGTTAATTAAGGGGTTTCATTGTAAGTACTGTACTTATTTCCGAACACCAGGTATTACCATGTATTTAAAAGGAAACAACACAGTTGCAACCTCTATATTCTTTTAAAAATAGCATGTTATTATCCTACATAATAAACGTTTTCACATTAAACGGAATGTAATATGACTTTAATATCATTTAAACTTTTGTATACCTGATATGGCCAATAGGGACACTATCTGTAAATTAACCTTTGTTCTGCTTGCAACATGTCTTACATTTGGTAAGTTAATATTTATATCAAATTAATTTATTTTCTATTACATAAACTCTGGTGAAAATTTTACACGGCCTGAAATTACATTCTAAATTTTCTAGAACAATGCATGCCTAGAAAAACTTGTCAATAAACAATCACGTCATAATAACGTCAGGTAGTTACTATTGCATTACTAAAGCATTGTACAAGCCTTGAAAGGTAGTCTGTAGAAGATAATATTACTTCCCGATATTTACTATATCTACTGTTTTGGTCCGTATTGAAGAATTTTAAGGTAGCAAGTAAATAAACAAATACAGCCATCTCAAGATAGTTTGCTTTGCTGTGTTAATATATTTACTGTTTAAGATTTAATCATTGTCGGTAATAAGTACTAGGACAAAATACCATATCACCTGGCGATAAATAAATTTTCTTTCAATGGTAGTCAAAATCATTACATTTCCGTCCCTTCGCAATTGCTTGTAAATCGCATTCTGAAAAAAAAATATAACAACGCGGAATCTATTTTACATTGGATAAAATCACGGACAGTAGGAATAGCCTAGTTCAAGAACGCAGTCTGTCCAGAATGAAACCCGACGGGAGTAATATGCTTTGACGTGTAAACGACTGACAATTGGAAAAGGAAAATAGCGATCTTTATGCGGACAGCTTTGTGAACTTTAATTGTGTGATCAAATTTAACCAGTATTTAATGCGTTTAATGCACATTTACCCAGATAATACATACCAGTTGTTAACACTTCCATTCAAATGAAGTTGTACAGGGGCATGCACTTTTTCAAATATATACTCTTTTCACTTCTAACTCTCATATTTAACCCCATTTCTGAACCTTCCGCTTTGTTAACCTTTCATATGTTTAAAATGTTCTTTGGATGGATATTTGAAGCAGTCCGTCTGCTGTATCTTTCTACTGCAGTTTCTGTTTGTGGTTGACGTACTTTTCGAAGTGTGTCTTTGACTCTGTTTGCTATGTGCAGTGCTTCCAGGGAGTTTACTCCAAAGACTAATTATAACTTTAGAGAATGTTCTCTGTATCTGCAGACTGGTTTTCAAAATTATTTGACAGTTTCTAGCATGCATAAAGTGGCTCTACCAAAACTGTAACTTGTTTGAGCTACGAAACTCATGTGGGCAATAATGACCATTATGGCCCTCTGTTGTTTGTTATGAAAGTAGTTTATATTTTTTGCATTCCCTTTAGACCATTTCAGCGGAACATTTTGAACATTATCTGATTGTTTCGGACTGCGTTAAATAACTTAATCCAGTCACGGTTTAGCCCTGAGATTATAACGATGGTAGTGTATTATACCAACTCTTAGAGAAGAAGGAAGTAAATTACACGTTTTATCTACGAAATCAGTCAAGTGCATTTTCAATAAACCAAGATCCTTCAAACAAAACGGACAGGTTCGCCGCTGTTTGAAACATATGACCATGATGAACGGGAGGTGTTGTAACCTGTAAGTAATGTTGTATATTTATTTTTTTAAATTATTTATAACATTGTTTCATTTCAACACATTAGCAAAATAGTTTATCTGTTTCGTATTTAAAGGTAAATATATTTCCAGTTTTAAGTTAATGGATGTTTCATGTTTGATGTTTGATACTTCGCGAAGATTGAAGTTCTATTTCCCATTTACTTCATTAACCCTCATCTTTGCATTTCTGCAGAATAAAAGCAGTCTCATAGATAAGAAATAACCTTATCTCTAAATTATATAATTTGTAAAATAAATGGATGTTTTGAATATCTTAAGTGCTACTAGGCATTGTGCATTTTAGTTCAAATAATAGGACGTTTAGGGACGGCGTAATAATTTCAGATTATAAAATAGGCCATTCCGATAAGACAAATGTGTAAGGCTATATGTAGCCTCTTTTGCTCCTTCAATTTGTAAGATAGACAGTTTCAAACACACTTTCAACTTTGCAGTGCGTATAGTTTATATAGTAAGAATAACAAATAAACGTGAATAGAATACATTGAGTGTAAATATTAGAATACTCGAATACTTAGTTACTCGATCGATATATTCTCTACAGTACATGTCTCCAGATCAACACGAAATATTTTTTTAGATAATAATAACACGGACAGCAATTAAATTTGACGTCGAAAATGGTAGTCAAGTATTTTTAAAATATGTGCCTTAATGTTATGACACAAAATACAGCTAAATTTATTCTATTCTATACGAACTTTCAAGAGCGCGTAAATACTTATATGTAGGTGCACATATATAAGGCCATACCAAATTGATATGTCGTTCGTCGGAACGACCGCATCAATGATTTCATTCTCGAGAAAAAAATAAAATTCATCCGCCCGCACGTATAAAAAAAAAACATCTGAAAATTTTATTTCATTACGCGGTCCGAAATGATAACGGCAAAACAGGTTTTATCGCCGTTTAAATGCGTCAAAGTGATATTGATCGGAATTCATGCGTCCATTATACATGTAACAGCGAATGACCCAAGCTCAAAAAGTCAGGAATTATGGTGTTGTTCATTATTAGGTCCGGAGTGTCCGTGCTAGTGAAACACATGATCTTCGAGATGTAGTGGGCACATTCCGTGAACTGTTCAATACAGTGAAAAGAACCCAGTCCGACTTCAAGACATGCACGAAGATGCAATTACAAATATTCGGATTAAACATAGAATTATTGTTAAGGTATTAATTTTTCAAACATTTTGTTATCGACTGTTCAGTTCAGTTTGTTAGATCTAGAGCCAAAGCTTTGTTTGCGGATCTTTGACCGATCCATTAATTTGTCTCAGCCCAAATCTTTGAAAGTAACTGTTTTACTACAACAGTCAAATATTCTATCAAAATGCATTTAGTAAATTTCAAAAATTGTAAAGCTTTTCAAATAAGTCGTATAAAACATAAGAATTACTCCTGTCAATGTCCGCCCTAGTGTAACCCCAATTTTCCCTGTCTTAATTGGCTGTGTATTGACTGAAAGAAAGAAAGAAATATACCTACTCAACTCTAAAATTCTAGGTCGATCAATTCACAGCAAACAACATTTTTAAGGATGGCCATATTGGGATCATTCTTTATCCAGCTGTAAACATTTTTGCTTGTAATGAACCTCTGCCACAGAAACTTAAGATAGTTTCATCTGTTAAGAATTTACCCCCATCCACTTCCTGGAATTCCGGCAATGTCAAAGCATTTTCATGCCCTACTCTGTTTGGTCTCACTGGTCAAGTGGTTAATCACTTTTCCCTCACCTCTGTGGGTTCTGGTTTCACTAGGGATACAAAGTTGCTCATGTGTTGAAGCCATCTAATTGGGTTTCAGAAGATATGTGGTTTCACACAGGTGCCCGTTTTGTCTTTAAATTCCCCATCCTCTGCCGTTAAAGGGGCATATAGAAAAATCTTAATTGAAAAAATACACTCATTCCTTCTTTAATAATTGCAAATAAAAAGTAAAATCAAAGTGATTGAATTAGTTTTGGCAAGAATTTATTTGCAAAAGCACTCGTGTTGTCTTTAAAATATGTACATAAGCTATCTTCTGTGTTAGTCACACTGTAAATGTTTGATTTTCGTGTTATTTCTAAAGAAATATTCACTTCATGTATAATCATATTCGCCTTTTAAAGTTGAGAAAAAAATCTCTCGCTCCATGTAAAATCTACCTCTGAAAATTCAAAATTGAGAAAAAAAAAATAAAAATTGCTCGCTCACTCCCTTTTTTTGAAAATTTCCCGAAAAATTATTAATCAATTTGGTATGGCCTAAATATATTCGAGTTTATGCGTTGAATACGTGCGTTTGTAATCAGTGCATTTGTAGGCCTGACTAGCCTAAAGGAACTAGCGTTGGAGACATCTGGTCTAGCCGCGTAATGGCGGACAGGCTTTTGAACATTTATTTTTCACTTGGCCTAAATGTATGCTAGTTTGTGTTTAAATTTCACTGTGGATGTATTTTTGACATTTTGGTGAAAAATGGCAGAAAATATTGTATTTGTTGAAGCAATTTTAGTATGAGTAGTATCATACGTAACAACAGTGTGATTTTGATGTGATTTTACAATAAGCAAATGTGACAAGTGAAATCTCTCTTAGAAGATATATGTCCCTTACTTTTCTCTTCTTTTTATGTCATTTTTTATCATAATTCTTTAAAATGAGGAAAGGGGTCTTGCTATGTTTTGCAGCTGTTTTTTAGAAATGTAAGTTTTATATGGAATATATAGGGAAAACTATTTAGGCCTATGTGACAGGTAAAGTTACACGTGAACGTATACATTAGGCCGGTGCACTTGTAAATTTGATAAACACCTGAGTATGTAAGTGCAGGTCCATATATAAGTGCACAGCCCAATTTGTGCGTGCACATGTAAAGAAGTTTACGTACACGTATAAATCGCGCCTTGATATATATTAGTGTGCTCTTATACATACACATGCATGTATACAGTTACAAGTGCAATTGCCAGATATATGCATCCACGCGCAATTTTACAAGTCATGTGTAATTGGAAGTGCTCGTATACATACCGTGCAAGTCCATACAGGTTTACACCTAAACAGTTTTGCTTGTACGTTTATTTTGAAATGACTGCTCAGGCGGACTATACTTTTGATCAAATTTTTGAAACAGTATATCTATCAAAGATCGCTAACCTTTTTTATTCTTATTACATATCTTGTAAATGGCAGGTTCCTTATTGTTACATTGTTTACAATAAGAAGAACACTCTTTTGTTCCATCTTAAATTTCCTGTAACTTGTTTCCAATTCTACCTTAGATTACACACAGTTTGTTTTTGTTGAACATTTCTAGTTTTTTAAGAAAATTTCTTAAAACACCATACTTTGGTAATGAGATAAGCAAAAAAATAAAAATAAAATGCCAACATAGATGATAAACTCCATATAGATGTCTTACAGAAAAAGTACCAATACTAAATTGCTCATATTTAATACTGAAAAGTATCTCTTCATTAGCGCACAATAGTTGTTCTGATATGCATTAGACATTTTCAAACACATTGTCCTTGTTTAAGAAACTCAGAGCTCCTTTTGAAATTAGACAATTCATAAAAACTGTAAAGTCTTTCTACAGTTGTACGTTTAGTTTATATAAGGTCTTTACCAAATACGGTACATGTATTTTGTTTCGAATTTAAATGACAGAAACATAACAGACATTTTCTAAAGCAGATTGATCTTTTATCAGATAACTGACAAGTGTGAGAAAGAATAAAACAAAAAATGGACTTGTCTGGCCGAAAGTCTGAAGAGTCATTCATGGATACGAAAAGGAAGTCGTCTGCTGAAGAAGATGAAGTCTTCTGTCAACCATGTAGCAGTGAAGGTGACTGCATGGTTGCTGTCGGATACTGTGAATATTGCAACGAATACATGTGTGCTAATTGTTTGAAGGTTCATCGTAAACAAGCGATGTCCAGACATCATAACATTCTAGAAGGAGAAAACATGCCAAAGGAAGAAGGGTCATCCGTGGTATTAAATGCTTGTTCTGAATTGTGTGCCAAACACAAAAATGAAGTTGTGAAATTCTTTTGTTCAGCACATGATGTAGTAGGATGCGGTGATTGTATAGTGACACATCATAAAACATGTAAAGTAGACCATATACAAGATATATCAACAAGCTACTTCGATGGTGCTGAACATCAAATACTCCAACAGAATGTAGAACAGTTCCTGAAGAACATAGAACAGATAAACAGAGAGATAAAGACAAGTGGGAAAACATTGCAACAAGCATACATGAAAGCAGAAAATGATATAAAAGCATTTAAGAAAGAAATTACTGATTTTCTAGATAAGGCAGAAGCTGACATACTGGCGGAATTGAAAAAGAGGAAACTAAGTAGCGAAAAGCGAATGTCAGATCTGCAAGAACATGAAAATACCATGAAAGACGATATCCAAGAATTGCATGACAAACTGCAACTACAGTTAAATAAAGCAAACAAATTATTTGTAGCTGCTAAAGAAATGAAGTACAGAATCACGCGCATAGGTGACAGCATAAAGCAGTTGCAACAAGACTGCCAGTTCAAGAAGTATGACTTTGTTTGTTCTAAACATGTCAAAGAAATGTTCGCATCAAAGTTTAAGCTAGGCGAACTACTGGTAAAGGGAACATTAACTGGAAAGACAATAGAAGATAAGACTTCAGTGGATAAGAAAGTTATTGCAGAAATGGAACCACACATTGACGGTAAAATTGCAATAAAACACCAGATGATATGGCTGATTGTTTTATTGATGTTTGTGCTCTTATTTCATTCAGTCCTATAAGGCAACGAAAATTAGAATTTGTAGATATTGAAAAGAGAAGATTATCAACAAAGTACAATCTTAAAAATGGCCCGATTGGATTAGCTGTTGTGTGCCATGGTCGAATTGCTGTTACACTACCTAATGGAAAGAAAATACAGTTTCTAACAATCTCACAGATGACAAAATCACTGAAACATACGTCATAAATTTGAAGGGCGACTGTAGAAAAAATGTTTACCAGGAACATAAGATAATAGTTGCATACTATGATCATATTGTAATTATGTGCATGGATGGACCACTGGCACCAGAACAGAAAGAAAATGTCTCTGTACATGTTATACCTTACCCCTAGGTATTCTATAAGAACCATGTTCATGAAGGGGAAAATTTACTAACCCGTTTCAATCGCGCATTTCATACTTAAAACACGCAGTTCGGTACATATGTACTATGGATATCAAACATGTGGTGATTTATCTTCCATTGTGTCCCGGTCACATTTCTTCAATACTTCTTATCTTAGAAAAACAACGCGTAGTTTATAGTTATTTCAACGTTACACAAAAAAACTTGCTTGACCTTCCCTGGTGAAGTTCCGTTCTAGATTACAAAACCATTCTGATTGTATGTCAATCGTCATTTTACTACACGTGTTCGCTAAAATGTGAAAATGCGGCATAAATGTGCAAAATCAATAAAATAGACAGAACAGATGCAGACCAATGTACGATTTCAAACTAAAGAGCATATACAAGATGAATTTCATTCATCATTTACAGTGTTAGTGTAAAATTGTATTTTTTTTAAATTCTGTTTTTGTTTGTTTACATTTCGCCAAACATGTGCACACTGCCGTGACCTCTAGACCGGATGTTCATCAGAGAAGGTCATGCAAGTTTTTTCTGTAACGTTGACGAAAGCATAAAATATGTTGATAATCTCAGCAATATGGAATATTGAGACAAGGTGAATGGTGCACGATGGAAGATAAATTATCGCTTGTTAAATATACTAGATACCCATTCACCGAACTTCGCGTTTAAGTTGACGATTGCAACGGGTTAGTATATTTTCCCGTTTATGACCATGGTTCTTATAGAATACCTAGGGGTAGGGTATTACATGAACAAAGGTATTTTTTCTGATCTGGCGCCAGTGGGATGGACAAGAGATAAAATCTATCCCCAATTCAGAACTGGCATGGATAAATGACATTGCTACTGGTTCCAAGACTGTTTATGTTTCCCTTGGTTTATATCGCAACTTTAACGTTTCCAGGTTTAAATTTGGAGGAAAACATATTGGAGCATACACGGATAATCCATCACAGGAGGACTCAGTGTAACTAGAGGTGGTTCAGTGCTTGAGTGTAACTGGGAAGAAGCTGAAAGTATTCATACGGTATCAACAGAAGTGCACGAGGATCATAGAAATTTTGAAGTATAATCAACATGTTACTTACCCATGTTGTGTTTCGTTCTGCGATGAAACACACAAGAAACTCAAGAATGTTTTGAAAATATTTCAGTTACAGTAGAAGCAACGTAAATTAATTTACAGGTTCAGATTTGAATTGAATGGTGTTTTTGAATAAAGCCTATAATTTGGTTGTAGCATGAAAAAAAATAATAAAAAAATAAACAATTTGATC
>NW_026460297.1:0-4273 GCF_021730395.1 Mercenaria mercenaria | reverse complement strand
GATCTCAGAATATTTGAAATAATTTAATTAGAAGTAGCAAGGCATATGTGAGGAAGTTGAATCAGCAAATTTAATTTGTATAGGAAAATTGTTTTTGTTTTTGGTTAAACGCCGTTTTTCAACAGTATTTCAGTCATGTAACGGCGGGCATTAACCTAACCAGTGTTCCTGGATTTTGTACCAGTACAAACAACCGCCTCGGTAGCCTAGTGGTAGAGCGTCCCCTTCGAGTGCGAGAGGTCGTGGGTTCGATCCCCGGCCGCGTCATACCAAAGACGTAAAAAATGGTACTGGCGGCTTCCTCGTTTGGCGCTCAGCATTAACGGGATAGCGCTAGGACTGGTCAGCCCGGTGTCAGTATAATGTGACTGGGTGGGGTATCGTGCGACGTGTCTACGGCGTGATATTCCAGTGAGGCAGCACTATAACGTTGGGCATTGTGCTCACTGCTACAAGTAGACACCGTCGTTTATATGACTAAAAAAATGTGGGGCCTCCGTGGCCGAGTGTTTGTTTGTTTGTTTTGGGTTTAACGCCGTTTTCAACAGTATTTCAGTCATGTAACGGCGGGCAGTTAACCTAACCAGTATTCCTGGATTCTGTACCGGTATAAACCTGTTCTCCGCAAGTAACTGCCAACTTCCCCACATGAATCAGAGGTGGAGGACTAATGATTTCAGACACAATGTCGTTTATCAAAAAGTCACGGAGAACATAGGCCCCGCCCGAGGATCGAACTCGCGACTCCGAGATCCGTAGACCAACGCTCTTGCCTACTGAGCTAAGCGGGCGGGTTTCCGTGGCCGAGTGGTTAAGGTCGCTGACTTCAAATCACTTGCCCCTCATCGATGTGGGTTCGAGCCTTAATCGGGGCGTTGAATTCTTCATGTGAGGAAGCCATCCAGCTGGCTTACGGAAGGTCGGTGGTTCTACCCAGGTGCCCGTTCGTGATGAAATAATGCACGGAGGGGCACCTGGGGTCTTCCTCCACCATTAAAGCTGGAAAGTCGCCATATGACATATCATGTGTCGGTGCGACGTTAAATCCATGTTGAAAAAGACGTTTAAACCGAACACAGACACGCACGCACGCACACACTCATTAGAATTAGTCAGAATGTTTGTCTTGATTATCTATAGGTCAAGTTCGAATCTGTGTCATGTGAGTCCAAAAACTGGGTCACCCGCTCAAATCAAAGGAAAAGCTTGTGAACACTCTAGAGGCCACAGTTGTGACTCAATCTTTATGAAATTTGGTCCGAATGTTTGTCATGATGATCTTTGTTGATTTCTAGGCCAAGTTTGAATCTGGGTCATGTTGGGTCAAAAACTAGGTCAGTAGGCCAGATCAAAGGAAAAGCTTGTGAACGCTCTAGAGGCCAATGTTTTGATTCAATCTTTATGAAATTTGGTCAGAATGTTTGTCATGATGATCTCTAGGTCAAGTTTGAATTTGGGTCATGTGGGGGCAAAAACTAGGTCAGTAGGCCAGATCAAAGAAAAAACTTGTGAACACTCTAGACGCCACATTTGAGACCCAATTTTTAGCTCACCTGAGCACAAAGTGCTCAAAGGTGAGCTTTTGTGATCGCCCTGTGTCCGTCGTCGTCCGTCGTCCGTCGTCGTCAACAATTTGACTGTTAACACTCTAGAGGTCACAATTTTGGCCCAATCTTAATGAAACGTGGTCAGAATGTTACGCGCAATTAAATCTTGGACGAGTTTGATATTGGGTCATCTGGGTTCAAAAACTAGGTCACCAGGTCAAATAAAAGGAAAAGCTTGTTAACAGTTTAGAGGTCACAATTTTGTCCCAATCTTATTGAAACTTGGTCAGAATGTTACTCTCAATAAAATCTTGAAAGATTTTAAAATCGGGTCATTTGGGATCAAAAACTAGGTCACCAGATTAAATCAAAGGAAAAGCTTTTTATCACTCTAGAGGTCACAATTTCGGCCCAATCTTAATGAATCTTAGTCAGAATGTTACCCTTGATAAAATCTTGGACGAGTTCGATATTTGGTCGTCTGGGGTCAAAAACTAGGTCACCAGGTCAAATAAAAGGAAAAGCTTGTTAACACTCTAGAGGCCACATTTATGACTATATCTTCACGAAACCTGGTCAAAATGTTAATCTTGATGATTTCAAGGTCCAGTTTGAATCTGGGTCATGTAGGGTCAAAAACTAGTTCACCGGGTCAAATCAAAGGAAAAGCTAGTTAACACTGTAGAGGCCATATGTATGACCATATCTTAATGAATCTTAGTCAAAATGTTAATCTTGATGATCTATAGGTCACCTTTAAATCTGGGTCAGGTGGGGTAAAAAACTAGGTCAAATCAAATGAAAAGCTTGTTTACACTCTAGAGGCCACACTTATGACTATCTTCATGAAACTTTCTCAGAACGTTAATCTTTATTATCTTTAGATCAAGTTTGAATTTGGGGTCAAAAACTAGGTCACCGGGTCAAATCAAAGGAAAAGCTTGTTAACAGTCTAGAGGCCACATTTATGATTGTATCTTCATGAAACTTGGTCAGAATGAAAATCTAGATGATCTTTAGGTCAAGTTCGAATCTGGGTCATATGGGGTCAAAAACTAGGTCACCGGATCAAATAAAAGGGAAAGCTTGTTAACAGTATAGAGGCCACATTTATGACTGTATCTTCATGAAACTTAGTCAGAATGTTAATCTTGATGATCTTTAGATCAAGTACGAATCTGGGTCATGTGGGGTCAAAAACTAGGTCACCGGGTCATATTAAAGGAAAAGCTAGTTTAGAGGCCACATTTATGACCATATCTTAATGAAACTTGGTCAGAATGTTAATCTTGATGATCTTTAGGTCAGTAGGTCAGGTTAGCGATACAGGGCCTTCATGGTCCTCTTGTTGTTAAACTTGGTCAGAATGTTTGCCTTAATTATCTTTAAGTCAAGTTCGAAACTGGGTCATGCGGGGTCAAAAAGTAGGTCAGTAGGCTAGATCAAATGAAAATCTTGTGAACACTCTATAGACCACAGTTGTGACTCAATCTTTATGAAACTTGGTCAGAATGTTTGTTTTGATGATCTCTATGTCAAGTTTTAATCTGGGTCATTTAGGGTCAAAAACAAGATCACATGGTCAAATCAAAGGAAAAGTTTGTCAACACTCTGAAGGCTACAGTTGTGACTCGATCTTTATGAAACTTGGTCAGAATATTTGTCTTGATGATCTTTAGGTTAAATTCGAAACTGGCTCGTGGGGTAAAAAAACTAGGTCAGTAGGCCAGATCAACTCTGGTGAGCGATATATAGGGCCTTCATGGCCCTCTTGTTTCATAAGTAATATTGGTGTTCGTCAGGGTGAACATTTTTCACCTATTCTTTTCTCCATGTTTTTAAATGTTCTTGTTGATTTCATTTCAAAAGCTTGTGATGGCGTAGAGTTAATGAATGATATTGCAGGGGCCTTGGTCGATAATGAAGAGGTGCATATTTATCTCAAATTGTGTCTGTTATTATATATCTGCTTCCGGAATAAAAGAGGATCTTCCGGTCTGTCCCTCTTTTTTGCCGCTATACGGAGTTTTTACTGGTGAAAATCACAGCAAAAATTGAAGAAATCGCAGACCACAGCAACAGAAAATCAAAATTTGTTCGTACGTACGAACAAAATTCCAAATAAAATTTACAAATTCTTGTTCATTTCTCACATTTTTAAATGCAATTTGGAATTTTGTTCGTACGTACGAACAAATCCTGGCTGTTCGTACGTATGAACAATAATCCATATTCCGTATTATTTTTCAGTTCTGACATGCTGTTCAAACAGCTCAGATTTGTTCGTACGTCCGAACAAAATTCCAAAATAGCTTTAAAATTTCTTTTTCAATTCTCACTATCATTTGTTCATACGTATGAACAGCCTGGATTTGTTCGTACGTACGAACAAATGAAGAAACCAAAAAAGAATTTATTCTTAAAAAAATGCAATTTGGAATTTTGTTCGTACGTACGAACAAATCCTGTCCATATTATTTTTCAATTCTGATATTCTGTTCAAACAGCCCAGATTTGTCCGGACGTACGAACAAAATTCCAAAATAGCTTTAAAATTCCTTTTTCATTTCTCACTATCATTTGTTCATACATAAGAACAGCCTGGATTTGTTCGTACGTATGAACAAATGAGAGAATCGAAAAAGAATTTATTCTTAAAAAAATGCAATTTGGAATTTTGTTCGTACGTACGACAAATCCTGTCCATATTATTTTCATTCTAATTC
>NW_026460296.1:0-74910 GCF_021730395.1 Mercenaria mercenaria | reverse complement strand
CAAACGTGCAGAACTACCTTAATGACAAAATTGATTAATCTCGCAGACGACAGTATTTGCCGCATACAGACCAGCACCAGGTTGCATTCATTCTGTGACATTTTTGGGGGAAGGACGGCTGGGGTGGGGTGTACCTTATCTGAACTGTCATGGCACAACGAATGTACGCACAATTGATATCGCCTATTTAATTGAACTGGTCATTAAATAATGTGTCCAATTTTCATTCAAATCTGTCAAAATTTGGCAGAGATAAAAACAAAAGTCAGGTGGAGAGTTAGAAAAATTGTTGAGCAAATGATAAGATGACACTGCAAATGCATTTCTTGCATTTCAGGCAGCAATAAAATTTGAATTTAAGCTTTGAACTTACTATAAAAAGAATATTTACATATTGTTCACCTTTTGAGAAATGTGCGCGAAAGAGAAAATATGATAGGTTTTGAGGAAGAAGACTACAGCAGAAAAAGAATTACATATAAATGTATAAAATTCTCATGTAAATAGTTATCACTTTACTGTCATGTATACAAACAAGTATATTTAGCTCAATCAGTAGAGCGCAGATCTAAGGATCGCGGGGTCGTGAGTTCGATCCCCGGGAGAGGTGAATGTTCTCTATGACGATTTGATAATAGACATTGAGTAATTTCGTCCTCCACTTCTGAATCATATGGAGATGTTACTTATGGGGAAAAGGCTACTACTTGTAGCGACTCCAGAACACTGATTAGGTTAATTGACCGCCGTTAAATGACTGAAATACTGTTGAAAGTGACATACATGTATATAATATTATATGGAATCCTTTTCCAGCCCCTAAAGAAATTATTTCAAATCTGGTGATGATTCATTATACGATATATATTTATGTTAATTTGTCCACGCGGTGATAGTTAAATAGGACATTTTAGAAGAATAACTGAAATATTGGTCACAACATAGGTGTACACAGTACATGTACGGTAATAAACTAAACAGAACAGATCTGTAGGATTTCAACTAGTTCATCTATACACGATTCCCTTGATTTGCTTTTTTTACCATCGGTCAGACATTTATCATCATATTATATGTATTTGCAATTAAGTAGCACATTTCTAGAACCAGATTTTCTATCACTGAAGCTCTTAATGCGATATTTGCATCATTTATTCTGAAAGTTAAGCACGCTATTTCTGTTTCGATCCTTTTAATATTTGACTTTGCTTCTACACTCACTTTCTGTTCAAAACAAAAGTTGAAAACGAATCAGATCGTAACAATTTACAAATTTGACACTTGGTTTCCGACAGGATGTCCTTGATAACATTGTGAAAAAACTAAGCTTGTATCTTGTCACTGAAACATTAGTCATTAAGATGTTTTACAAATAAAATTGTAAAAATAAAGGTATAAAAATATCAGAAGGTTGCTTTACACTTTTTATAATAGTAACATTGAGGCTCATTCAATGAAATATTGAAGTTATACCCGCCGATATTTTCATGATTACTGACAGATGATGGTTCAGCTAATCAAAATGATGAAATATGGTAGTTCGATATTTACCAAGAGATATACAATGCGTAAAAATAACTTCCTGCAGGATGAGAAGAGCATGAAGAAGAGATTTGAAATTCAAAACGATGGATTTATAATAAACAAATAATGCCCATTGAATATGTCAGGCTAACACGTCTATAGCTTGTGAAGTGTTATGGGGGTTATTAATTTTTATAGAAAGGTAAGAAGTTATTTCTATATAAGGGTAGTTCATTTTTGCATTCCGCACTGAATTTAATTGCAGTATATTCATTTTTACACGTTTAAGGCTACGATAGCGTAAGCTCACATTTGTTTGTTTTATAACATCAGTAGATTCCTTCGTAATACATTGGTAAGTTTGCTCTACTCGGTTCTATCACGAACCAATCACTTGGAAATCTAAAGGTGTTGTAACAGGACAACAAACTTTGCCCCTATATTCACAGTCATAAAGATCATACTAATAGCATTCGATATACTATAAAATTCACTGACATTATCAAGCTTTTTTGAAGTTAATATAGAACCAGCATAAACAAATAGTTACAAAATTGTAGATATTGAAAACACTTGAAGAGTGGTTACCAGTTCTTAAAATAGCCTAATATTAATGTGCAAAGAAATATATTTTAGCTGATTCAAAAATATGAAAATTACCATTTCCTTGCTAATGGAATGAAAAGAAGAAAAAAAAAAACACACAAAATGTAATATTTGCGGTTATCTAGTATTTATCTTTACACTTTGATGTCGCTTTATTTTTATAAATAGGTAGTATTTCTAAACGCCCGCACATTCATAAAATTGCTACAGCACATGCATATACCACTGGAATAGAGTTTTGACTGACAGCATAGACCATTTTAGATAATGCTCGAGAGAATTTGCACATTTCATACTATCACACAAACAGACTTATTCAAACCGAATTTGCTATTTTTACGTCCTTGAGGTCTATGCTTCCGAATGAATCTTTAGATCTGTAAACAGTTAGTTCAGTCAAACTATGTTCGCTAGAGCTCGACGGGACAAGCAGAATGTGTCTGAGATATCAGTAGTACAAGCCAACGTGAAAATAAATTATACAGACCTGTCTTCGAGTTCGAGCCAAAAGGAGTAATTGGGTAATCCGAATTCGAGCAAACGAAGTTTGACTGTACTAGTCTTTATAAAATACGCGCCATAGATTTTTTCTACCTGTACTGTTCACACAGACAATCATACAGGTAACCAACCAGTTTTATGGAAATTGTTAGCCTGAAAACGGAAATTTTAGAAACATGAGAAAGATAACTTCCATAAATGAACAAAATATCAGAGCGTACGAAAAGTTAAGCTTATTCTATAGAAATAACTTCCGTCGTTTCGAATTTTGCCAGTCTCAAATGCAGTAAATCTATTTGAAGTAATTTATTTTACTTCTCAGATTCATAATTATTACCGAAAAACTACAAGTTTATATTAGAATGTAGCAAAAATAGTTTATAACAAAAAAACGCACTTATTGACATTTGACCTTGCGCTGTGACCTTACTATGACCATCAGAAGGCGACAGCCTCTCCCCCCCCCCCCCCCCCCCCCCCCCCTCCCTCCTGAAAATATATAGGCAGACTAACAGACAGATTTAAATTACATAGTTTGTAAACACTTCTAGAGACAACAAACTGACATTTTAAAATTTTGTTATTATGTGTGTTATGAGTTAAATGGAATTAGCTGGTGGAAAACACTTTAATGTTTGGATAATTATGTTAAGGGTTCAAAATGAGGTTTGGTTGTACCATAAACCGGTTTAAACTTCCCACACGTGTTTTGTCACTGACCGTTTGAATGCGTTGCTTTTTTTGTGTTTCTTTTCCTTGCTGTCAAATTATTTTACTTTGTACATGTATTTTGTGTAAATGTCAGTTGACTCAATCATTTACATATCCATATATAAACCGCTGCAGCGTTCCGTTTCGGGGGGCAGCACTCTTGGGAAATGGTTATTCATATTGGACCTTGATTATTTTTTGCAAACATGTTTTTTGGTTAGAAAAATTATCATTGAAGTCATACAGTGCCCCAACATAAGAAAAGTATATACCAACAGCAAGTTTTAGTTTTAGTTAATTGAAAACGTAATATATTCTTCGTTCGTATTTCTTCCACTAAATATTAGTGACATGAAAAACGAAATTTGGTACCAGTTACTATATCCTCATTTGTTATTTACTAAACTATAGGGAAACAAGTACATAGAAATAAATGATATGCACACATACCATCAGCATTAGGATTGCTGCTTTTCAATCATTAAAAGCTTAAAACTTGCTATTTTTTGTCAGTGTACCTTTAAAGCGATTAACCCACACATTGTGGTTTGTGATATTTTTAAATAAATATCACCGAAAGGCAAATGCCGCCACGGTTTTATATATTTACATGAAACTTAATGGTTGATAAGTTTCTTATTTCCAGAATTACGGGAACATTAGTGTTTTCGAAGTTTTTCTTCTTCACTTTAAACCATTACAACTCTTTATAAATGTAACATTGATAAAACAATGATAAATATAGAACGAGAAGCGACAGTATCTTAGTCACTATCATCATGTGGGTAGCGAACCAAAATTGCCCATGGCAAAATGTGGCGTAATGAGGCGTAATGCTGTATAATGTATGGGGGAATTGGTCACAATGTTTTGTTTGTTTGTTTTGTGTTTAACGCCGTTTTTCAACAGTATTTTAGTCATGTAATGGCGGGCAGTTAGCCTAATCAGTGTTCCTGGATTCTGTAACAGTACAAACCTGTTCTCCGCAAGTAATTGCCAACTCGTACCCTCGTGGCGATGGATGCCATCAGGAATGAGGTGTCGGGAGTGATTAATATAAGTTGAAGAACTTCTTTCACAATCAACCTAAAATAAATTAGTATAAACTAATTATATCTATGAAAGAATACAAGGACATCCGAGATCGATTAAAAAATCGATATCAATTTCATGTAAGTATTGCGTCAAATGTTATTTACTGACATTATATTTTCAAATGATACATCAGTTCCAACATTTATCAACAAAATCGTTATTGCATTTGATCAAAATGATATTGCAATCCATGATCGCCTTTTAATCAAGAGAGGAAACAGTAATCAGCTACTACCGTGTATATCACACGTGTCTTCTTTAAAATTAGACAACTACCGTGTTGTTTTTAATCGTAAAATGTGTGTCTGCTTACAACAACACTGAAATTATAAAGGGACCAATTTCACTTTAAATTTCTATAAGGATCGCATGGCGCTGATCAACAGGTAAGGTATCTTTAATCCAACGATGTCACTGGTCAAAAAATACTCAGATTTTAAAAAGTGTTTAATTGCATGCGTCTAAGTTAACATCATCAGTATAAATGCCTTTTTACGATTTATTTAGTCATATATTCTTTCTTCTAAATAAATACACGTAGCTTTGCATTTGCTAAAAATCATGCATTGTGATTATTTGTTTTATTGGAATATATAAACTATTCATATTTGAACAATATAGAATATTGTCTTCTGTGATTATGGGTTGAGGAAAAACAAGTGTAAGTTCCATGCGAATCGTGCAGAAAAGAATGCTACGTCGAATGCCTAGCGTGTGAGCTAATTAATGTTTAAAAAATATTAAATGTTTGGATCCTTACACAACTTACAATGTTAGTTTCAAATCATAAACTATGTCAGACAGTTGTCACTTTATGTAGATAATATGCACTTGGTGACATTCCCAAACAAAACAATATGTACATGGAATCATGAAAATACATGAAAACGCTTCGATTTCTGAAATCCATTGCATAAAATGTACTTTTAACAAATCTTGCAGTCTGCTTAATAACTGATCTTTAATAAGGCTCTAGCAGTAAATTGTAACAAAATATTTGTTAGAATCAAAGGATTTCATGAGAAATTAAATCAAATAATTGTTGAATCTAACAAGTTTGAAAGAAAAATCCCTCGAAGATTCTTCTCATTTTGCATCATTACGCATCTGCTTTCAAGATAATTTGATAACTATGGAAAGTTGTCGCACATTTTTAGATTTTATTTGAAAAATTACATGGCATTTCAAACGAGAGTAAACACTGCGTTATTAAAGATATCTTAAAATGAAAAGAATTCATAAAACAATCCCTGGAGATGCGTATGATTATTATTAAGTTTTTGTATGTTTCAGTTCATTTTGTAATATTTCTGTGTAGTAAATACGTCACATAATAGTAATTTTATTTGAAGTTTTGTTTGCAGGAGTTAAAACAAAATTCGTGTGTACCGTAGATAAAGCTGAGCATAAGACGCTGAAAGAACCAGAATAAAATAAAAATAATACTTAAAAAGGG
Organism: Mercenaria mercenaria; assembly: GCF_021730395.1. NCBI lineage: Eukaryota > Metazoa > Mollusca > Bivalvia > Venerida > Veneridae > Mercenaria > Mercenaria mercenaria. The sequence continues at coordinate 69,017 of NW_026460296.1, read as the reverse complement.
CCGAAAATGTTTATAGATATCATTTACAAAAACATTGGTAATTTCAGTGTGTGTCCCATTCCGCGAACCGAGAAAAACTGAAGAGCTGTACCATAATTTGACGACGCTACTAAGCTGACTCGTAGATGACGTCATTATCTATCTAGTCCGATACAGAAATTAAGGTATGCATATACTCTGTGACACAGCCTTGTAAGGTTATTGAAAAATATGTCACAGGAGACACTTATAAATTAATTTAGTCAACATAATTTAATAATAACCCCTTATATAAAATGCTAATCCTGGATTTTGTTTCAACCAAAAGTAATTGTGAAATGAATCCAACTGGAAACACTATAAACCCGCGGACGGTTCAGAAAAGTACAGCCAAAATCTCAACCCCTACAGATACAAGATGACATAAGAGGCGGGACTCTCTGAATAAAGAAATCCAATATCCGATCAGTGCATAATCTTCAAAATGGCTAGGATAAAATTGGTAGATAAGAGAAGCAAAGCGCCTATATATAATTACCTTTGATTTCTAGTAGGCGTGGAAGGTCAAATATAGGATCAAAATGTTGAACCAGTCGGAAAAAAAACTTGGGTACTTTCCGCGCACATAAATGCTCAACGATTCCAAGGAATCAGTAAATCTATAACTGTAACAACACTTTCAACAACAACTTGCTGCTACCTAGATAATGTGTTTTACCATATATTAACTCTATTTATACATTACGCCCAATTTTGGTACAATACTCGTCATTTTGCCGCATTACTCTACACACTTGACTTTTCTCACTGATACATAATGAACGGAGCCTCGTTTATTTGTAAACTGTAAAACCCTTATAAAGAAACGTAGACGAATGCTTTTATTTTAGATTTATAAGAAAAACAACGGTTTTCAACAAAAATCGGTAATGAATACATTGTTATAACATCAAATATGTGACATAAAGGTAAATACAGGAAAAGCTGGATATTTCAAGATCTCACACCACGATGTGTGGATAAGTAGCTTTAAGCTGAATGGTAATGGCTACTGGTGTTATCACTGAAAACATTTACTAATTACCCGTACATGTAAGTGAGTATACCTCTCTCTCTCTCTCTCTCTCTCCCCCCCCCCCCCCCCACCCCCACCCCCCTCTCTGTGAAGGTTAGTATTTTATATTGTCACTTTCATATCACTACAACTAGGATGGCAGCTACGAATTTATAAGAATACTTGTCAGTATTCAAATGTGAAAAATTAATCATGTCTCAGCGTAAATCACAATTCTACAAGTGGACAACTATCCATTTTCTACACCTGAAAGGATTATTATATTACAATTGCCTCATAACTGTTTTCCCAATCCATCTGAAAACTTTTAATTAATTAAAATCTAACAAATGTTAAATTCTCGACATGCATTTGTTAGTTGTAGTAGATTCCGAAATGGACATAGATACAAACACGGAAGAAATAAATTAAATTTCCCAAATATTTTCTGCATGACCGATAAATCTCGATGAAGAGGTCCTGAAAATGGAAAAGGATCACGTTCCAAATACAGCTCTTATAGTTCACAAATATTCCTTATTTGATCAGTGTTTTACTAAAACGGATGCGGGAACAGACACGGACACGGAAAAAATAAATTTTCCAGATATTTTCTGCATGACCGATATCTCACTAAAGTGGTCATGAAAATGGATGGTAACAAATCACATGCTAAATACGGCTTATAGTTTTCCTTATTTGATTAGTGTTTTACTAAGGCGGATGCGGTCACAGACACGGACACGTAGGAAATAAATTTAATTTTTCAAATAGTTTATGACTGATACTTCGTTGTAGCGGACATTTTGTATCTTTTAATACAAAGTCAAGTCCTTTTAAAGTTTGTTGAGGTGTGGATTTTGTACAAATGATCTTAAATAATGATATTGGCATTTTTGAATTTTTGCAAATTGTCCATGTTACGATTGTAGTTTAAAAAGAAGTCTAAACGTTTTTTGTAATATCGTAAACATTCAACATTCTGGACTGAATCCCGGGAATGCGGACTTTAAAAAGGGGTTACATCTCTCATACGTATTGTCAAGACTGCTTTCTACCACCATAATCTCAATAAGACTCCAGTTACGGCATGCGACCAGCCTCTATATGAATTGCCAAACAGATACTGTGGAATAGACTACTGCCGTATGGCGAGAATAAGGTTTTGTTCACACTGAGTGGATTGCATATAAAGATTACCGCATGCAAGCCTATTTGTGACTTGCTAGACAATAGTTGTTTGGCACACTCAAATATTGCTACGATAAGAAAGGCCTCAAGAAATCTAATTGTATATCCAGGACAAGGCATGTCCATGATTTTACTGTATGTAGATTGTGTAATCTACAACGGAAAAACTGAGTGGTTCCAATAAGTTTGAAGCTTTCATCACAATCGAGCTGAAACAAATTAGTATAAACTAACGGAAAGAATACGTAGTATCTCTTCTCATCTTCATATGGAAAAATTGTGTAATATTTCAAGCCACTAACCAAAAACAATTATTTTAGTTCCTGAAATAAAACATGTTTAAAATAAAAGGACGTGTTAAATCTAGGGCCAGAATAAGATAAACCAACATCATCAACTAGGGCTAAATGGAATTTACCACGACTTGTTGTAGAAATACGAAATACATAAATCCTTACCTTCATATTCTATGGCGGCCATTTTGAATTTTGTTGGTCATTTTAGATTTATTAATGAAATCTAAGTATCAAAATTCTTTTAGGAGCTTATTTCACAAACACATATATATAATACCGTGCAACGCTTCACAATTTGCACAAAATATGACTAACTGACACACGATTTTCATGGAAAAAAAATTATGGTGGCTATCTTAGATTAACGCCGCCATATTGTTTTTTAGGCTGGCAAATTTATTCGCCAGACTATTATTACCGCAAATCGAAAGTCACAAAGACAAACCAAGTGCTGAGACTGACAACATATTTTTCATTTCATGCGCAATTCAAATAGTTCCGTCATGTATATCAGTTTTACCATGGATTTGTTTAAAGATTGTTAAACTCATCTGTTCAATACTTTTTTCAACCATTTTGTTTGATTCTGTAAATGATTTTGTCATGCATCTCTCTGTAATCCTTTTAGATAACTTTAGAAAATGTTACATAATGAAGGTAAATCAATTCGCCCTCTATGATTGAAATGTCCGTATGAATGGAATTTTTTCGTCTTTGGTAATGTAAAACTCAATGACATAATACACACACTGTGTAATATGCAGAGATAAATCTGATAAATCATGCGAAATGTTAAACGTATTTAACAAAAAAATATTAAAATACAACACATCGAATTGAAATTGTATCGAAACACTTAAATAATGTTTATGTTGTTTAAATGGAAACGGAATTCCAGCGACCACTTCGTTATAGATTATGACCTAGGTCTATAATTAACTGATTAAACAACTGGTCATTCATAACAGATGTTGATACGAATTATACTGCGCAATATTAATCAAAATGTTAAACAAAAGTATTGCTTTTTACTTGTTATGAATTTCTATATAGTACAATATATAATGAGCACATAATATGTATAATGTAAAAGTGAAGCATAATTTTAAAACTCAATTCTTCCAGGTCAGTTGCTATAGGTTCTACGGGACGCAATCGCTGCGTGGAATTGCCACGGTAACGTTAGAAGAAAAATATTCTTTGATTTAACGGCGGTTTATTTATTTTTTTTATATATATAATTTTTTTTTTTGCTATTTCTGTACTAAACAAATTCGCTTTAGAAACATTCTGACGAATGCTGAAAGTAAAACTGTAAAAAGTGCTTTGTCTCTAATTTGCTTAAAGGAGTGGGGACGTAGATGTAAGCGTATTTTTAATCACACGTTTTCAACAGTATTTCAGGTTATATTAAGATAGTGGACTCGTAATGGTAATGTTTAACAATTGCAGTAACATTATATAGTTTTGAAGTTAACATTGTTTCGCACTGTGTTACATTGCATTTGTAAACAACTTTTACCATGTCGGTTTTTCTTTAGAGTTTTTTTTCTTTTATTTTAATTTTGTATAATTTATGTTATTTCCTCAAGACAAATTTCAAAATGATAACCACTGCGCAAACGATCGCAGATAATTCATTATACCAAATATTTTGCTAAAAGAAACCTCAAAGTATTGCGTAACAATGATAAAACACAAAATAAAATTGTCGATAACAAATTTTTCTGGGGAGCCTCAGGTAAAAGGATTTAATTGGACAGAAATTAAGCTCCAACACTGAAAAATTATGGCCTTGCTAAATAAAAGAAATATAATGAAAAAATGTTTGGTCCTAGTGGGCCTTGAACCTACGCCCTCCTGAAAAAAATAGTTCAAGTAGTTTTATGGTAGAAATTGAATACTCTTCATAAAATGAGGTACACTATTACGGGTCCGTCAATTTTCCTAGTCATCGTATTAGGGAAGGAACATGACTAGACCATAATCTATCTATCTATCTTTTTATACTGCATCACTCCTCTTTACGAGTATTACGTGCAGCTGCGCGCCTGTACAAGAAATTTAAAAGTAGAATAGACAGGAGAATAAAGTAATACACGATGTGTAATGCAAGCATGAATACAGTTGATAGTGTTAAAAACAAGGATTTACAGATAAAAGCAGTTTAAAAACAGGTCTATCATGTTAAGCATTGTATGTGTGCACATCCTGCTTAAACTGGTTCAGGGTGGGGGCTTGCACAAGTTGTACTGGAAGGGAATTCCAAAGCACTATGGTGGCTGGAAAAAAAGAGTACTTATAGTAATTACAGGGAGTGAGGATCTGGGTATAGGAGTGAGGATGCATATGTCTTGTTAGACGGGATGGGTGGTGGAGGCGGGCGTCTGACATAGGGAGGAAGTGGTACAGCAACCAAACCATTCACTATTTTGTAGAACATAAGGAGACGTGAATCAGATCTCCTATTTTTCAAGGGTACGCCATCTCAGCTGACTTAACATGTTTGTGACACTGCTGTAAGGAGAATAGTCATGACTAACCCATCGCGCTGCCCTCCGCTGAAACATTTCGATCTGGTGGATGTTAAGTTGGGTATAAGGGTTCCAGACGCAGCTAGCATATTCCAGCTGTGGCCTGACTAGGGCTTTATAAGCTACTTCCCGAACTTTTGGGTTTTTGCATGGGATATTTCGCTTAATAAAGTTAAGTGTTCGGGTAGCTTTGGACGTGACTAAATTGATGTTTTTCTAATACATATCATTAACAGTCCGGTTCGAAGCGGTGTTCGAGCTCAAAATTTCTTATGGTAGTGATTGAATACTCTTCAAAATACGAGGTACACTATGACGGGTCCGTCAATTTTTCTAGCCATCGTATTAGGGAAGGAACATGACTAGACCATAATCATTAACAGCCCGGTTCTTGAAGGTACATTAAATCTCTCAGACATTAAAACGATGTCATTTTATTATTTCCCTTTTTTCAAGTAATGGGGTTTTCTTTAGGCATCTATTTTTATATTTCCTAAGATTATTTAGGTTTTTTATGTTTTATTTTAGGCTAATTGCGACCCGTGATAAAAGCCATACGGCACGTACGTTTCTCTATCTTACTGTGCTGAGTATATGTATATATATTTATAGGAATTTATTCACCGTAATTTACTAGAACGTTATTAAAAAATGCAAGTCTTATCAACCTGATTAATGTTCATACATAAATTGGGGGATTGCATATCGAAGTATGGATGCTGTTTTTGTTACCTTTATGTTATCTGATATTATGTCCCTCAATGTTTTTTGTCGTTGTTGTTGTTGTTTTTTCAAAAAGTAAAATATCGTTATATTAACGCTTCTTGTTTAAACATATATTAACGTTGAATATCAAAATATGCGAAATCGTTACCATAAGTTCAAGAGTAAAAGTCGATGGTTTATTCATAGTTTTAATTTCGCAACGTTGGGTATTTTTCACATTCTTTACTTCATCTTCCTTTTTAGTTACTCCATTTCTTCTTCCTTTTTAGGTACTCCATTTCTAGCCCACCCGCTTAGCTCAATATAGGGAGACTGAGCGTTGGTCTACAGATCCGCAGCAGGGTCGCGAGTTCGATCCCCAGGCGGGGCGTATGTTCTCCGTGACGATTCGACACATGAATTATCAGAGGAAGTTGGTAGTTACTTGCGGAGAATAGGTTTGTACTGGTATAGAATACAGGAACACTGGTTAGGTTAACTGCCCGCCGTTGCATGACTGAAATACTGTTGAAAAACGGCGTTAAACCCAAAACAAACAAACAAACATACTTCATTTCTAATACCTCAATTTTGATTGCAATGTTCCTAACCAGAAGAAAGTCTTGTATTGCTCGTGTTTGTACCCCTTAAAACTTACACATTGTAAGCAACTTCATTGCCCTAAGATTGTCTCCTAAACACGGTATATTGATATGAGATTTTACTTATTTATATGCAAGTCCTTGCTATATTAAAGTCAATGAATCAACTTTGCTTTTTAGTGATAACTTTGAAATCATGATTGGGCCAATGATAAGGTTACAAACGTAGCGTAAATCGGTTTAAATCAACCTGTGGCGTGTTTGCAACTGACATTTACAAGAGGATGTCCGACTGTGTTCCTTTCATTGTTCATTTTTGCTTCTTTGATTATAATTTTTACTTCATTTATATTTTCAACATACGTTTACGTGTACAAATCAACGGGGTTGTGATTTGATTGGATTGGATTGCGTTCTCGGAACCTGACATTTTTGTTAGAAATTAATCTTTCGTCTTTCAGATTCCCAACTAAGAATGATGTGCCGTTTTTCTTACTAATTTGTTATCCCAAATGTAGCAAACACAAAGTATTTTTTCACCATCTATAGTCTGTAATATCCTTACACTACCTTCTTAAGGTAATCAAGATGATTAATAACAACGTTACCATATGCTTGCCTTACTTTGATAAGGAAAAAATATAATACTAGTATCTAAGATTTTGCAAACATCTTTCCCGCACAGTTTTCATCCAGAGTTTTGTGGTAGCCAGCCTTTCTGTACTTTCAGTACTTTGATTTCTTATTTGCTGCTTAATATTACTTTATTATATGATACTACTATGCTTACTTTCATTACTTTCTTGCCATATTATATTGGATGCTGGAGTATTTTCTGATAAAAATGTCAATTATGGTGGCCACCATGAATTTTGGCGGTCAATTTGAATATTCACAACCTTCTTCCCATGCCTAAATGTAGCATAATACATTCATCTACACTCATGCTAAGTTTCATACTTTCCATATGAAATGCACAATTATTTCACGAATTAAAATAACTCTATGAATAGACACTGATCATTGTTTCAGAAATATTATGTTATTTGCTGACTGCAGTTGCGTATCCATCGAATATCTTGAAACTGTCCTTTGGTAATAATTGCACTCTCTTAAAACATCACAAATGAGTTTGTGTATGAGATGTCATGGCCAATTAATTGATAAATATTACTGGAATAATGGCTTATTAAAGGGTAATTTATTGTTAACTGTAAATATTAAAACACAGTATGATGATGATGATATATCTGACAGTAAAGGTGATGATCATGGCCCTGATGAAGATGGATATTTGTCAGTTAATGACCGTTTTCCAATTGTTGTGAAGAATAGTCTTAAAGAAATTAATGGTCATTTGAACTGAAAAATTTACTGGCAAAAGTATCAAAGCTTTATAATTTTGTACGCAAATCTTTACGTGCCTCTGAAATACTGGAGGATTACAAGAAATTGCAAGCGGCAAATTCAACTAGGTAGAATTCGAAGTTGTTGATGATACTTTCTGTTTAGTATATCCAAGAAGCCAAGTTAAGCATGATTACATGTGACATTAAGCTGACCTCCTATGAAAGAAAACTATTAAATGAGCTATGTTCTATCCTTTCCCCCGTTTGAATGAGCATACAACAGAAAACAGTGTCAGTGGTATCTTGGTAATACCAGTTACACTTAGACTGAAGCAGAAAATTTCTGAACCTATCATTGCCTACAGTTCTAAAATGATCTCTACCCTCAGAGTTTCTGTTAATACCAGACATTTTAGTTTTGAAAATGATGAAGCGTTCATCCTTGCATCCTTATTGGATCCAAGGTTTAAAGTAAGATTGTGTGAACCTGAAACTGTGAACCTATTTGTTTCTGTCTTGAAGGATACATGTGTAATTATGTCAAATTCAGTCAGTGGTTGAAAGAGATCCTGAATCTGAATCTGAATCTTATACATGTTAACCATCATGAAACAGAGAAATAAACTGGTAACTTCTTCATCTCTCTGCCCTCCACTCCTAGTAGAAAAAGCTAAGAGATAGAAGGTCTGTTTAAGCTACATCTGCCCAAGTTGAAAGTTTGCTCAGCATATGACATCGAGGCTACTTTATAAATACCTCCAAATTGTACTCTACCTCGCACTGGTTTAACATTTACATATATACTCAAATCTCTGTTATCATGTCTCACAAATCAGCAGCGACTTTTTAGTATTTCTAACACTGATTGAGAACAGGAAGCAGAAGCTAAATTTTCTCTCATTGAAATTTAACTGAATCTCAAGTATACACTGAATTTATAGAGGTAGTTTTCATTAAGAGATTTAATTAAATTTAGAAAAGTTGACTTTCCCATATATATATATATATATATATATATAAATCAATTACATTGAAAATCCATTAAATGGTAATAATACAAATGTAATTCAATTGAATTTTAACGAAATATAATTGTAGTTTTATTGATTACTTTTCAATGTAGTTTTATTTGAATCCATGTTTAATTTCAATAAAAAATTTAATTTACTGATAAGCAATAAAAGGTATTATATTGGAACAAGAGCAAAATTGAGTAAATGCCCCAAAGGTTTTATTAATTTGCATATTGATCTTTTAAAATAGAAAAAGTGAAAAACCACAGGTGACCCAACGTAACATAAATAAAAATGTTGCAGGCTCGGTTTGACTGAGCCAGTTCATGGACGATAGTGGGAAATTAATTAATTAATTTAAGCTACCGTCCATACCCTCTAGCACCGGGTTGGGTAGAACTCAACTGTTAGACACATGTTAACAGTACAGAAGTTTGATTTATAGACACCAGCAGACGTATAAGTGGAATCTTCGAAAGTTCAATTCCATGGAAAGCGGGGTATGTCCCCCGCTCAAATAAAGGATTTACCCTAAACGAGAAATGAGCAGAACTAAAATGAATAGAATTTAGAGAGGGGATCTTAGGTTATAGAAAATGCATATCAGAGAAATTGCCAAAATACTAAACCAAAAAGCAGGCACCATGTCCAAGGGGTGATTAAACAATATCCAGAACCATTAAAGCGGGAGTTTTCGAACCACCCAAGCCGAAATATTACAGTACACTAAAACAACAAAAATGTCGTGCTGTGCGATTTCAAGAGATCGAGATATAACAGCCCTGACTGAAGGTACGGGGAGACTTTTATGACCGCCACACGGCACAATCGACAGTGCTGTGACAATTAAATAGAGTAAGCGGAAAATTAGAAACCTCAGACGACTCTCTTTTATCTTCTTGACTTATCTCATTTAGGTTATGGCTTGTGAGAGTTTCGATTGAAATCTAGTGTAAACAAAGTATGAATTATTAAGTACAGGCTATAAATTTTAGAATTGAATCCTACGCCATATCACGTGCTTCAAATGAAATTGCCATAAATTTCCTTAAATAGTTTGCCTACCATCAGTTTGACAGCATAACGAGCAGATTATGACACCTTTAAAATTTGTATTGATTCTCTACTTGCTCACATTTTGTTTTTCTGAAGGTACGTGTAATTATTGTTGTTTATATGTTGAACGCTGTTCTTTATATTAGCTGAGATTTATCATATCGTTAAGACGGATTCATCTTGACCTTAATATATTATTTTCATTATTTATTTGCAAGGAAAGTAACTTACGTCTCGTGCACCTGCAAGACAGTCATCTTATGTGCAGATTTGTTTTCTCGACTCTTACGACCATGTTTTCAATTAATACTCAAAGTGTTTATATAAAGATATTAATACAGTTGCTTTACTGTTCTTTTTTTTATCCGGGGGTGGGGGGGGGGGGGGGGGGGAGGGGGAGAGATGTTTGTTGTTGGTTGTTATTTATTTATTCATTTATTTATTTTGCTTTTTTTTTCATTTTTGGGAGGTGGTGTGACAATGACAAAATGGATCATTATATTCTGCTTAACTCCTTTTAAGGATAATTTTCAAAATTTAAAGCACCATGACTCCAGATTTGGATACAAAGTAATCTTTCTTTCAAATTGAAGTTTGGTCATATTATAAACATTAGAATATGAATTTTTGTTTCTTGAATATTTTAAAAGTTCCAAATCAAGAAAAAAAGATGACCGCGTCGGGAATCGAACCCCGTAACTAATAGCGCTATAGCTGAAGAAGTGAATAATGACTTCAAAATATAGATTTTTATAATCGAGACAGTTTACCTGGAGTAAAAGCGTGACAAACGCTTTTCGATTTTTGCCGTAAAAAGCAGTAAAACAGCGAATTCTAATGTGTGTCCGTAACATAAGTTTTAAAACCTTCTTAAGAAATATAGCATTCATTTCAAGATATCTAAAAAAATATTTTTCTGTTAATAAACGATCTGGAGGCATGTCTGCAGTACTAACCCTTTCATCATAACAATACATGTTCATTTATGTTCATTTGTACGTGCCATTTTCACAAGTCGGAATAAATTCATCACACGAAACTTAAGAAATTCGTATCTGCAACTTTAGATAGAGAGGTGTTGATTTTGTTAAAGTATTTGTTTAAAAAAGGGTCCACCTACATTTGTGTTTAACTATAACAGTGCTTTACATATATACACAAAATCAAGAGTTAAAGAACCGTGCAAGTTTATCAAGAAAATTTGTTGTCCTCCTTTTTACCAATTACTTGCCAAATCGAATGCTTTGCAAGATGTTTAAAAATATTTTAGACACGTACTATAAATGCAGTGCTTAACTGATTTCAGTTTAAATTATGAACTTTTAAGTTTTTAATTTAATATTTTTCTCTTCTTCTGACTTCTTTCGTTTACTAATTATGAGTCTTTAATCTAGCTTTCATTTAATAAGCCATAACTTTAAACAGTCGTACCTTTTAGTATAAACAGATACATTTTTAAAACGGGAACACTTTTTCTTGATGTCATCATTTTTACACTTAACAGTGCATCGTTATTTACCCAGCGTTTGTTTTATGCGACGGATAATCGATTAAACTCTCTTTGTTTATCGTGTATATTTTTTCAACCATTTTAGTGTTGTACATACAATTAAATTTTCACATCATTTAGTAATACATAATACGATTGACACGGAAAATCTTTCTCCACTATATCTATTCCTCGAAAATGATTAAACACGTTTTGACAAGTTGATTCCAGCCATATAATAAATTCAATATTGCAATCTTGAACTGGAAGTTATTTGGAAGAACCTACACTTTATCTCTCATGAACCGAGTCTGCTATAATATGTGTTTGGATCTTCTTACTACTTTTATTACATTAACAAAGTTTCTAAAACAAATTAACAGATAGCATGTATTTTGTCTTAAGCAATGTAAATGTTATCATTTTTCAATTTTGAGTAATATTACGATTGCTGCATCTTATGACGTCATAATGCCTTTGTTTATAATGTGACCGCCACATTGTTCGTTGTGAACATAAGATATACTTATTTCTTGTTAAATCCTTTTTTTTCGCTTGTTTTCTTATATATTATTTAAAGGTTTGAACGTTATAGTGTGACTGTTATTTAGGCACGTAGAATTCCCTTTGTATATTCATCCTTGTTCTTCTTTCCCCTTCAAATTCCTGCCCCCCCCCCCCCCCCCACCCACCCCATCCCCCACCCCCGCCCAACCATTTTACCACTTCCTTCCCCTCTATCTATATTTCACATAAATTAATAAGTACTTGTTAGATGTTTGAAGCGACCCGTCTGTGATATTTTTCTATTACAGCTTCTTTTTGTTGTGGGCCTACTTTGCAAATGCGTGGCTCTGAGGCTGTGTTTTGGGTGCTCTTTGCTTCCGAGAAATCTACCCTTACCTATTATCTTTTGAATATTGATTAACATGGTAGAAAGTATTATTGAAGCCATATTGAAAGTAGTGCTTACCTGAAAATGCAAATATGCGCAACATCTATTTTGACAGCGGCTGCGTTATCTGTATTAACATTTTTAAAGCCTTATGAAACTTTAAATACGTAAGGATATATTCAACAAGCTATAAATTGTAACTGGCATGACATTTTATTGATTATATACAATATTCTATTATCGTATTACTTATAAACACGACATGAAACGAAGTAATTTTTTAAGACGTATTAGCCAATTGTGAAGACGGATCTTTGTGTTCTATTGTATTGGCATTCATTGTTAAAGAGCTCGGAATGCGAACTATGCTGTTGAAATCGCACATGTGGTATATAGCGTGGCGAAGGTTCCTTTCCTTTATAAAAGAATACAAATGATGGTAACTGGGTAAAATGGGTGGAAACTATAACAAACTTCGCCATATACAAATGCATCAAATAGCACTTCTTTGAATGTATTGATATATGTATGGTGTTATTTAAAGTATAACCTATTTATAGGTCCCTATCCCAAAAAAGAAAGTCCATGGCAGTAAGATGACACAGGTATTACATACTGTGCAATACGCTGCCTTTAGATGATTTGATTATGTTTATATTGATCTCCGTACCTCAAGACAAACGCTTACAGGATAGGCTCATCAAACCTCTAGACCCAGAGATAAATTTTATTTTATTTCCGTAACTCTTGCCGCTGAAATATGTATTTGGTTGCTGGCTGTACAAATTGTGGATTGGGTAATCTGTTTTAATCTAAACGCTCAAATCTTGGTCATCAATCAACGTTTGAGACTGAGACTAAATGTTTCAAAAAGATTAATTATTTCTTCGACAACAGATTTTACCTCAACTTCTCTTCCTCAAAAACATGACATATACATTTCCACTCAAGTTACCTTCCCTTCGCTTATGGTTTCTTCGAAGAACAAATCACCGCAAGATTTTATTTGAAACTATGGTAATCTTTGTATCTTGCAATTTTAGCACTTGGACATTATTGCAAATGCGTAAAAAAGAAGACGTGTGACAATTCTTCGAACAGAGTGAGGTACTGAAGATGTCGTACTCTCCGGAATTATCTGTCTAATTTTTATGTGAAACAGCGCGTTCTATATGTAATTTATTGATGTTCATTTACATGTAAAAGCGTCTAATTAAACGGTCAAGTGATACCGAACGAAAACGTTAGAGTCATCCTCCGACACTTACATTACATCTTTTGAATGTAATACAGAACAAATCTTGTTTAGCAATATTTATCAATATGCGGGGTAATTTCTTCTAAACACTCCGCTTTTTTTTTCTCTTTTGGCAGGGCAAAACATTGATGACCCATGTACATCAGCGACAATTTTGTATTCCCTGAAACAAAGAGTGATTGGATATACACTTTCGGCGAATGAGACGTTTCTCTGCGACTATTATATGAAGGAAGGATGGTATAGCATGGGAAGTTATGCAATTGCGTCTTCAGAAAAGCCATGTGGAACGGTGTTCAATATGTACATGCCAGGTATTGTGAAACCAAGTCAAAAGGTAATAAAGTTGCGTGTAGGCCTACTCAGATATACTTGATTAGACAGGACAAATAAAAAATGTGGGTATGTGGACATTCCCTGCAGAAGCTCAATTGTGGAATGTAAAGAAATAACAAATTTTATCTCATAAAACTTTGGATAACATACTATCATGTCTGAGCAGCGATTGCGCCCAACATGGTTCCATGACTGTCACAACTGTTAACACAAATCACTATTTTTGTGTGGGTATTGTTAGTATTTAAGGGTCGCAAAGTAAGTTTACATACCACAACTCTTACTTTTTTTGACAATTACTATTTTCTTTTTTTACTTAGAAAATATGCAAAATTTAATGTTTGTTTTCATTAACATATCTGCAGTCTATGCAGATAACTTTTGTAGCTTTGAAACATACTTTGATGGTCATAGGAAAAGTTCCCATACCAAGGTCAATAATATATCTTGCTAATATTTTGACAAATGTATTCCTTTTTTTTAGACTGAGAAAATTACTCGAATTTGAGGTTTACTTTAATATCTCTCTAACCTATGTCGCATTTATTTTTCCCGCCTTCAGGGTTCATTCATTAAATGAAAATGTTACCTTTATATAATATTACCTCTTCCATATATGATATATGGTAGTCTCTTTCCATTAGTGATAACACCCATTGAAAGGGAATGCATGATATTTTTCCAAATATTCTTAACAGATCTAAAAGTTTCCAAATTTAACAATAAAATATTTTACATGATTTTCTGTACTATTTTATCTTATTGATGACTCATACAAACTATTTAAACTATTTATATACACGTCTTCAGATATATCATATTCTTTCGGTCTGTTATAAGATCAATTGTTAAGGGTTACCTTTTTCTAAAGGTACATTGTTTATTGATTGTTCTTCAAATGTTGTTACAAACCGTACGCTTTGAGTGCTTCAAAAGAAAAATGATGATTTCAGACCTGTATTTGAGTATTATGAATTTTAAGAATTCAAAACTGATTAATTCGGAAACATTTCTACCACTAGATTTTACATGTGTCGCTCAAGCGTCATTTAAGTATCATTTTTAGTAGCTACTCTTGAAAACTTCCAAAGGCTTTCTGTAGGAATTCGAAATACATCACAAATCATCGTATTTTTATACATCCTCGTATAACATGTGTACACTTATGCATCTTTGTTCAACTGTAGGAGCACTTCCTAAAGATGATATAATATCAGAAATGAGTGTGTGTTTAAAAGGAGTAAATGGCACTATTTGTTCCAAAACAATCAAAGTGAAAAGATGCGAAGAGAAGAGATATGTTTTTGATCTTTTTGCGCCAGATGGCTGCCCTGAAGCATATTGTATCGGTGTGTTACTTCAACTTCGTAGCTCTGTTTGACTAATTGATGAATGTTTTATGAACGACTAGTAGTCTAATTGAGACTGTATATAGTGTTCGTGAAAAAATATAGAACCTAATGAACATATTAGAAGAAAATAATGTTTAAATTAAAAAGATTTAAAATATCAACATATTAGCATGACACTGACCTTAGATACAATTGAATATCGTCGAGTCCACAATGGTTATAACTCTATTCTCAATATTACCACATAGTCGCGCAAAACATTTGTAAACTCATAAGTTATAATATAAATAAATAATGTCTATTTTTGTAACATTGACAGAGGCTGTTGAAATGTCAGGCACAACTAATACAGAAGGAATGACAGAGACTGCGGGTGTGTCAAACAAAACTAATATCACAGAAGGGACGACAAGACCTGTGGGCCTATCAAACACAACTGATATCACAGATAGAACGACAGAGGCTGTGGGCATGTCAAACAAAACTGATATCATAGAAGGAACGACAAAGGGCATGTCAAACATAACTGGAACGACAGAGATGGCAACCAGGAGTGAAAAAGGTTTGTGATATATGAACGGTAAGCTTAAGTACAATATAGAAGAATTGTGTTTGTTTTTCGTGCATAACTCACAGAGAACTAAAACAATTTCAATCTATCTTTGCAAAAATTTCTCACTACGAGGTGAAATATACTCCATATTCAGAGTATTAAACAAATTTTCTTTTTATCTGATGATTATTGATGAAAAAAAGCAAAGTATTTTTCACTATTGTACATCAGATGATATGGAAGCTAATTCTAATGAATAATAATAGTAGTATTGATAATGACATTATTTAACGAGAATACCATATTTGGCTATAGCCAGTCTAACAATTTGGTCTTCTAGCATAATGGGTTTAAAGTAATTTCTAGCATGTAACATACACAGTGAAGTGAAAGACGTGAATAAAAAAAAAGAATGTATTATGAACGAAATTATCCTTTGTGGCATAAACAGTATTTAGTTTTAGACGTACAAGTGGTTGAAATATATTTGTAATCCGCACATCAAACGCCGAAAAAACTCACATGTGAGAATATTACAGGAAACCAGTAGATCATTTTTTTTAAATGGGAAGATATTGTAATTATTTGTAATTATAGTAATTAAAAGAAAATATAACAACAAATTATATAAAAATAAAATAATGCAAATTCAACAAACCTCAATAAAATACATAATAGGAGATTATCAATAATTGTACCGCCGTTTTATATAAAAACAGCACTTTGAAAGACACACAAAATTTTGACGTACGCACTGATGGACGGTTAAAACGTTGTGCCAAACAAGCAAGGCACATGCATACCTATTTGAAAAAAAGTATCATTTAATAATACAGAGTAATAAACCTTTTCATGGCAACAACTACACTTATTTGAGAAATTCACGTTTAAATAGTCATGTTAGAATTAATGGTATCTTTTAACGATAGACATACGCATGACTTTCTTGACTGTTTTATTTATAATCATTATATATTATACCGTGATTTATTATAAACATCTGCCTAACATGTACGCAGTTATGCTATTCTAATGGTAAATATAACAGCAATATCTTGTTGGATGCAGTTTTATGTGTCTGATATTCAAAATTTGGTATGTTTTACAGATCACCTAGTATCTACTCCGCCGCCAGAAGATTGGATTATTGCTAACGTGAGCGCAGTGGCCTTATTGTTTGTTATTGTCGGGTTTTTTCTTTACTATCGCAGGTATAATGAGCCAATACAACATTATAAATTTGAAACTGCAACAGTTACACAGGTGTTAAATTTAAGTCGTCAATTGCTATTGATCAAAATAAACTTCACTCTTCTTCTTCTTCTTCTTCTTGGCGTTCACCGCCTACACTGTCTATATACTTCACTTAAAGCATTAGCCTCACACGTTTGGCACGACCTTCATTAACATAATTTTAATCTTCAAATCGTTGAAATCTAAGGAACAATTCGTTTTTTACAATCAATATTTTAAACACAAGAATACAGTAATGTGTTAACTAATTGCTTTATAAATATATGTCTTATTGCTTTATGTAGACAACTGCCGTGATAAAACTTTATTAATTTCAGAAATAAAAACCAATGCTACACTGTTTTGAAAAGACAATCAACTGTTACTCCGGACGATGATACGATCTACGAAATAGTCACATATTAAGCAATTGAAAGAAGGGCACTTGTTAAAAAGATGTGTTAACAATATAGCATTTTTATGGTTTAGTGACAATTATTGGTTTTAATATCCTGTTCAGTTACCTTGTTATATTATGTATATTTAGTAAATACAAAAATGGATAAAAAAGAGTTTAGTTTCATATCTTATAAAATATTATATTAGTTAAATACATATGCATAAATATGAAATGACCAATGAAGATAGGTTATATAAATTTATGTAAATAAATATCATCAACGAAATAAACGAAAAATGTGGAAACAAAGAAAAAGACAAAAAAATACCGGAAAAGTCTATGAGGATTCGGACTTCTACATAACGTTTTTATGATCTTGTATCGGTGTCTGCACTTTTCTCAACTAAGCTATTTAGCCGTATGCTTATAAAAAAGAAATACATACTGATATCTTCTTGGCAAATAATGTTAACAAAAACGAGAAATGGACACTTCCATGCGTCTGCCAGGGAATCACATTAGCATCAGGGATTTGGACATGTATTTTCTTATATTTGCTTAAAAACCAAAAGGTCTGTATAATGGGCAATATCAGTTACACAAAGTCTAAATACAATGGTATGTACGTAAACGGTTATTCAGGGATATTTCGTGCCAGTTTCTTACATATTTACATGAAATTCCTCGCAGGATGTCATTAACTGTTCCGAAAAGAATTCGATAATATGACTGAGTACAATAGTTAACGTTGCATATGTCATATACTTTTACAAGGAAGCGTTATACATACTTTTTATAAACCTATGAGGTGGATTTGTTATCTGAGCAGCTTAGCATCGTATAAGTCTATAAACAACATGCTTTGAGGACTATTTCCGAGAATTAAAGCTGACTCACCTAGTGCCCCTTTTGCTTTACCTGTTTATATCAAACGTTTTTAACGTACATGGCCAAAGACTAAAGAAGAATATATTGTGCATTCAATTCTTACATTCTACGTACATGTTATTTGAACAGGCGCCGTTTTGTAAGAATATGTAATTACTATTGTCTTCAATTTCGTCATTAAATATACATAAAATGAAAAATCAGTGCAAATTTGATGACAAAAAATGAACATCCTTTCAAGTATTGATTTCTCAAGTGTGTTACTAGTGTGCCAAAGACTACTCATCCCCTTTACATTTGTATCATCATAAGCGTTATCTATCAACTCATTCTTGGCTGTCTTAAATATCCCTTTTATTCCGCGCATATAAGCAAACCAAGACTTTTTTCGAATTTTACACATTCTTTTATTGTTATGACAAGTTAGAGCTAAACGCTTTATTTTTCACGATAAATCCATTTGATAAGAAGTCTAACTGATGTTTTTTTCTCTTTTCTGAGTGTTTGATGAACAAACTGATTTCCCCATAGTAAAGTCGTCGCAAAGGTGAGGAATGGAATTGGCTGGGCAAATATGGTGTAAGGTACCAAAATCTAATATTGTTAAGACATACACTATCGGTATTATAGAAAAAGCCGCCATTAATTCGCGGTAAAAGTAAAGAAAATGAAAGTAAACAGGCTAAACTTAAAAAAAAAGAAAGTCGCATTTGCATGGTCTATAGTCAGGGGTCATGCACAGTGGTAAATGTATGCGCGTGGACTTCTATTTTTTGTGGGGGCGGGCGAGGGGGTGCTAATGGGGAGTCAATTTTCAGCATTTTCTTACGATTTGAAAATACCTAGGCTTTAGCACGACTTGTCAGCTTTCCATCTACGAAACATTATTTGAACTCGGAATAAACGCAAATACCACAGGGGTCCGTAACGGAGCAAAGGTACTTGGAGATATCTGGAACTTCGTCAAATCGTTCTAAAGGTCCTTTTGTCATGTTGCCTAAAAGTGTCAATATATGCCTCGGATGTCAGATATTCCCGTATTTACGAGCTGCAGACTAGGTATTTAAGAAATAATTTCAAAATGAATTTCGTGTGATAAATGTTGATTCTACGGAAGCGTGTAAGGGCCATCAGACTCTAAATTCGTTTTATTACGTTACAGGCGTGGAAGGATATATGGTCATTTGAATTCAAAAGTTGAAGGACAGAAATTACAAATTTAAGAAACATTTCATAACATTTGACATTATATAGATATTATATTTGGTTTACATGTATGTCTTTAAATAAAATACGTTCACTCTTCACTTCTTATTTATACGTGTATGTACATTTATATACATCTAACTTTGATATGATATAAACTTATCTCATCTACCAAATCGGCCTTGGAAATTGCAATTCATTATGTCATAGAAAAAATGATAAAAACTCAAAAGAATCAAAATATTTTTGATAAAAATGATAAAAGAAAATAACAACCATCTCGACGTTTCGAGTCCACACGAAAACCGATATGTTGAACATAACATAGTATGATATACAATTGAGCTAATTTGAAATCTGAGGAAATATTTTATATATTTAGATTTTTACAAGTTACAAACATGTTGAATCCCCTACGCCTCATTTAAATCTGTTTCATAGCTATGTTTGTTAGAATTACGTTATCGTAAGGGCATTACAGTGAAAAGAGAAAGCAATAAGGAAAAAACATGGGATGAACGTCCTGCAAGAAATCAATATGATTTGTTTGAAACTTTTTTAATATCAGTACATGTCAATGAGCCTTCATTTAATATTAATGTGTACAGCAAGGACGATATTGAGATTTTCGTCAATGTTTTACAAGGATAATCATCTATAGTAAATACCGTTACAATATACAATTTAACATCATATTCAAGCTTATTTGTTCAAGCATTTGCTTTCTGACCAAAGATGGAATAAAATATCATAAGCAATGACACATTCCATACAGTACTTTTGTCTTTGAGTAAACTTATTGTTTGGATTTCAGATACATAGACATTATATCATGAGGGCTTAGCCCACGGTATTTAGTGATAAACACATGAAAGGATAGTTACTCATTCAGAGACATCGATAGTTTCTGTAGCGAAATCATATGGGAAGCTTTGGCCTAGTGCACAAAGCAAGTTGAATACCTGAATAGTTATCACCTGTTATCCTATTTCGAAATTAAGGTAGATATTCTTTCAAAAAAGTACCGATATACCAAACATAAGATCTGAAACAGCTATATAAATAGTGCTTTATGATTCTTGGCAGGAATGCTTACCCTTGTATAACTACAGACAAAAGGCCTTTTTCCGTATTAACCTTAATTTCTATTTTTTTCATGTAAACTTACTATCTAAGCAACGACTTTGTTAGTCTTAGAAGTTAATCTTTTAGATTAAAGAGACATGTATGATAAATGTTTATCTGCCCATCATGGTGTCATATGAGAAGATGCGGGCGTCACCCTCGTGCGGCTGAAACTAACATCTCCACCACTCGGCCAACAATAGCCTCAATTAATATGGTGTGGCCTCCGTTGCTGAGTGATAAAGGTCGATGACTTTGAATCATTTCCCCCTTCACTGATAATGGTTTGAGTCTCACTCAGGGTGTTAAATTCTTCAAGTGAAGAATACATCCAGCTTGTTGACGGATGGTCTGTGGTTCTACCAAGATGTCCTCTCGTGATGAAATAATGAACTGAAGTGCACTTGGGGTCCTCCTCCACCAAAAATGTTGGAAAGTCGCTAAGTGACCTATAAATGTATTGTTACAACGTTAAACCCTAGAAATAAATTAGCAAATATGACTTATTGCCGGTGCTTACCTCTCTTAAAACGACTCGGTCAAATTGAGTCTGCTATTATTCTTTGCTTCCAAAGGATCTTTTTACAGATATTATTAACTATACAACAGCAAATTTTAATTGCCATGTGGCGGCTGTAAAATGTGTCCCCCTACTTGGATTCAGTGTTGTTATATTTGCTGGTCCTTGGAATCAATTAGTCCATTCAACATAATGTGTAACAGACTTCCGCTTAAGTTGGTGCTAGTGGTCGTGAGAAGTGATGCACAGTTCATTGCCTCTCATGGACAGACTCAGTCAAACCGAATCTGCTATTATTCTTCTTTGTTGCATTCTTTGCCTCCAAAGTGTTATTGTTCACCTACGAACAATATTATTTTTTTGTTCCAATGGTAACCAATCATACCCACCTTTTACTGCAAGTTTTACATATCCGAAGAATGTTTTTTTACGCAAGTCAATAACCGATAAGTCATTGTAGCGGAAATAGAAACTGTTGCTTATTTCGTTTTGCTCTGCCAAATATTCCATACAAAATCAGATAATACTGTCGAAAACGAATATCTTTACCTATCGGAAAAACGACAACTATAAACGTTTACGCTAATGCACTTGACAATATTACACGAGTTTGACTGGTAGACGCAATATCTGTTTCAATTATCTTTTGGAAGCAAACTGCATGAATATATAAATATGCCTACTTTATAAATTGTCAAACACGCATGATAATGTTGCTATAGCAATACTGTTTTTCCATCAAACAAAGCTTCAGATTACACATTAAATTTTATTTATTTCAAAACACAAAGAATAATTTAAGATGCAAAAATAATTTACAAGTAATATTTTGTTGCACATATATGTTAACAATGTTTATAGAAATGGTACTGTGCCACAACGAAAGCGTGATGTTTACAAACATTCTTATAAATAGATTTAAATATAGCATTGGGAATTCGCCACTTTTGTAACTTGTCAAATTCTAAATATTTTTAGTTTTCGTACCAGTTGCAAATTAAGACAATGGTAAAGTATACTGTTTATGTTCATTCAGTATTTATGTAATAGAATCAAGGAAGAAAAGATACAAGCCGGTTCTATGCGTGCTGCAATTCCGTCAAGCCGAGTCTGCTATGATTTTGCTTAGTTGATTTCTATGCTTCGATTCCAAAGACCTTCTTATAGATTTTATCAGTACTTAGTGGTGTTGAACGATAACATCAAATGTATTAAATAAGAATAAATTCATGACATAAAGCAAACATCACAGGTTTAGGTAAAATAACGTATTATAGACTAAAATAATTATTACATTTCATCAGCTATTAAAGATGTATTGCATTTTTGCAAAACAATGTTATTAAACATTCTCTTTTTTTTTTTCAAATAAATTCATATAATAAAATATCATACTTTTGGTGCATATATATGTCACTTTAGTAAACGAGTGTTGGCTAAACGAAAGATCGGTGTCATGCATTCTTTCGAGATCGGAATCAACAATTAAAAGGTGATTTAAGGTGGTTCGCGGGGTTCCTACGAAAATTTCGAAGTATGAGATATAAGACTGATATTAGGTCTGTATGTACTTACATATCCTGTCTTTCATTTGGAGAAAAAAGAAAATTGTTCCGAGTCCATATTTACTTTGAAGAGCGCCACCTAGCGGCTCATGTATTTTTCAAGGGAAAACGCCGTTTTTTCCGTAGTAATCGCATTAAAATTAATGTTATTACAGTTTTTCAAACTCAGGAATATAGCTAAATTCAATGTTATTGTTAACATGTTGCATTTTGTAAATTATTTCATTTAGAAAATGCTTCAATAAAGAGATATCCGTAGTAGGGGTGGGGAAAATGGCGAAAATATTCAATGTGTTTCATGGCCGTTTAGTCGAAATGAAATAAAACGGAACGGTCAAAGTTCTTGATTTTCAAATATATTCTTCTTTAATCATTTCTGAACAAGAAAATAAAATAAAAATAGGGGGTCTTCACGGCAGATTTTTTGTAAATTTACTTTTTATTTGTTTTGGTAATGTAAATATTGTGACGTTGATACGTCATTTATGGTGTTAACGTCACACAAACGTTTCGTTCATTATGTCCTTCAAAGATACATTTTTGTATATACAGGATGATGAAAGTAGCATAAAAATGAAATATTTTTACTAAATTGATTCACATTATTTACAGTGTTAAGTAATTTACAATCTAAGTATATCATCTAGAAATATACTTCAATGCCAGTTCAAAAATTTCCATAAAGACGCTAATTATTTTGTTTATATTATTATGTAAAATGTCATTTAAAAATGATGACCACGGACACCCTTGCCGTTTCTGTCAGGGTATTAAAAGCCTGTCTCAAATTCTATTAGACTAGCTGTCTGCAAGAACAAAGTCTACATTCACATGGATTTCTGAATACTGGCGTCGAATTAGCATTGCGTGCAACCAATGCGCATCTGCTAAATTGTTTTATCCATTTTTGAAACAGTTTTAGAGCTAACTTAATGCATGAAGACTTCACTGTAATCAATTCATGGTACATTTTTAAGCCTTGGATCTCCAACGTAATGATCACAGTAATTCATTAAGGAATATATCCAGTCGGTGGTTGCTTGTAGACTTCACTATAATCATTTTAATTATGATACATTTGTGATCCATGATATGCAAAACTGTGAAAATAAAATTAACAGAAAAATCTGACAAGGCGCTTCAAAACGTATAAATGTAAAATCCCCATTTGATGCTTGCATATCGTAACTTCTGTTCACTTTGCGTTCAGTGTCACGGACATTCTTTATGCGATGTTGCTCATTGCAGTCTGTCATAGCTGGAGCGGTCTTCTGCGCATGTCCTGAACTGATTATCAATCGGAGCGCACGGTAAAAATACGCAAAGTATTGTACGACAGCATGCATTTAGTGTATAATATGTATAATATACTGACAAAAGGTTAGGGTTAGTATCTCAGTGGTCACAAAATACAACATTAAGGATAACTTTCATTCAAATTGCTTGAATCCGGTATATACCGGGGTCTGTAATTTATACAGGCGTTCCAGGTCTGCAGTGAGTTGCAGTCCTGAAATATCCGAATTTATTCGCATCTGCGTCAAAATGCACTTTAACACTAAATACCAGTCAAATGCTTTGTTTTCAGCATTCTGGCGAAAACATTTCAAAGTACATGTAAATGGTGGTTTTATTTATTTCTTAGTTTTATTCGTCTTTTAAAATTTTTGAAACACCAAAAGAAATGCACGAGATGAAATCATAGTGGTTACTTTTTTGATATTACATTCAGCACTGGAATACCATACTTCGATTTTGGAATAAAACCTTCACCAAATAAGAATGATTCCAATTTGCCGCTAAAATTCTATAATCGAAACTTTTTGTATGTACAACAGTGAACCATGTCGAAAGTGCGTTTCCTTGAAAACATCTGACAGAAACAGCGGGTCTGAACAATGAACGCATGCCTCTCAACCTTTCGCAAGAGCAGCCTCAGTTAAACCACCCTTCTTCCATCTTTTCATCCTAAAATATCGTCTGCGTCGACTGTATCTGTTTTATATTATTTTCTGAATGTTTTGAAGCGAAATGAGTTAGAGTTTTATTTTTGGTTTGTCATTTTGAAGCAAGTTTTCCCTCAATACGGTTTGCATTGTGCATTCACGTTGACGTTATAAATTTAATGCACTAAGCGGCACCAAAATGAGCTTTATACAAGAAACGGTTTCAAGTTCACAGACTGAAGTACATTTTTACCGTAAGAGGCATTATCTCATTTATCCATCACCTGCTTAAGACTCTATGATTTTATTTATTGAAAATATTCAATATAGGTTTAAAAAGCAATAAATATAATACACAATTAAAATTATAATGAAAATCAGAACCTCTAAGTAAAGTTACATATCATAACAAAAAAGAAACATATTGATGTTTTAGCCACCCTTCAGAATGTTCTTTTTCGTTAAAAATGTATTTCATTTTTGTCTGGAAAGCAGTTTCACCACATTTCGTATCTTGTATCTTCGTTGTTAGCTAGTCACTTGAGATATTGAAAAACAATAAGGAATGTCGTTCAGTTTCGCACTTAAACATTTCATACAAAAGGTAAAATTAGCCGCGCCATGAGAAAACCAACATAATGGTTTTGCATCCGCTCAGTCTGGTCAGGATCCATGCTGTTCGCTAACAGTTTCTCTAATTGCAATAGGCTTTGATAGCGAACAGCATGGAGTCTTGACAAGACTGCGCGGATGCGCAGGCTCGTCTGGGTCCATGCTGGTCATAAAGCCACTATGTTGGTTTTCACATGGCGCGGCTAAATGTAAATTTGCAAATC
This sequence comes from Mercenaria mercenaria, assembly GCF_021730395.1. NCBI lineage: Eukaryota > Metazoa > Mollusca > Bivalvia > Venerida > Veneridae > Mercenaria > Mercenaria mercenaria. The sequence goes on along the minus strand of NW_026460296.1, from coordinate 43,636 downwards.
ACTCTTATTTTTCTATTTTCTTGTCGGGGAATAATTAAAGAAACCTATGTTTGAAAATAAAGAATTTTGACAGCTCTGTTTTAATTCATAGCGGATAAACTGATAAAATTTTTTCTACACCCCCACCCCCGTCCCCCCACCACTTTACTTACCCTTAAATACGGAGCCAGATACGCGAGTTATGCAAGATTAAACATTTTCATAAAAAGTTCAACCGCTTATACCATATTCACTAGTTATAGTTCATGTTTTAGCGCGACATATTCACATTTTGTGCCAAATTTGGTGAACAAGTAGCTTTAACTGCCTCTGATATATATTACTAGATAATATACTTTGACTGCAAAATACGCAACAATGTACATCATGTAAATATATACAAATAAAAAAGATTCTAAAGATTTTTTTTAACTCTGAAGGTCCTGTTTATATCAATGAAAGACATAATGAAATCAGCGTTTGCGCGACGATAACGCCGTCGTTGTGTATCAACGTCACAAAATTTACATTACCAAAACAAATAAAAAGTAAATTTGCAAAAAATCTGCCGTGAAGACCCCCTATTTTTATTTTATTTTCTTGTTCAGAAATGATTAAAGAAGAATATATTTAGAAACTTTGACCGTTCCGTTTTATTTTATTTCGGATAAACGACCATGAAATACATTGAATATTTTCGCTATTTTCCCCACCCCTACTACGGATATCTCTTTATCTACGCATTTTCCAAATTAAATAATTTACAAAACGCAACATGTAAACAATAACATTGAATTTAGCTATATTCCTGAGTTTGCAAAAATGTAATAACATTAATTTTCATGCGATTATTACAGTAAAACGGCGATTTCCCTTGAAAAATACATATGCCGCCAGGTGGCGCTCTTCAAAGGAAATGTGGACTCTGAACGATTTTCTTTTTTCTCCAAATGAAAGACAGGAGATGTTAGTACATACAGACCTAATATCAGTCTTATATCTCATACTTCGAAATTTTCGTAGGAACCCCGCGAACCACCTTAAGTGTTTCCAACTATTAACTGATAGTATTTATTAAATGATGAATACAGATAAACAGAAAACATATTTCATGCTATAACATTTTCATGGATTATATTTTCTTTTAACATCGCTTACATGAACCATTTCGACTTGGCAAAACATTGTTTCTATTGCATGACTCTTTTTAAAACTGCACGTGGATATTTGAAGCAAACTGTATATTTTTGCAAATACAGTGTTAACTGAACCTATTTCTGTATGATCAGGCATAATTTAAATGATATGTGAAAGATTTATCCATTGATGAATTTAAATTTCTCAGTGTCTTATCTATTGGCACTAGCACAAAACACTGGTGGACACTGGTGGTAGCTTACGAAACGAGTTATATTTGAGGATTTTATCAAAAGGATTGCGTAACCAAATGCGTAATATATTACTTTTTAGTATTCTTTGATAAATACACAAAAAAAATGTACAATGTTTCTACATGTACAAACAATGTTATACTATGGAGAACGCAGACGCTACATGTAATATATCCATACCTGTGAACTAAGAAAGGAAATAAAAAAATAAATGTCTATGAATGTATCACAATTAATTGTTTATTCATAGATATTTCGTGTAAAAATCTTATATTTTTCTTAATTGTAGAGTCATGACACCTGATTCTTTTTCTTGCTTCCTTGTCTTATATTACTGTGTCAATTGACTTTATTATGATCATGATTGTGGAATGTATTTTCAAACCATCCTTGTTAATAAAGTTAGCATGCTAATTTCGGTTTTTATTATCTTCTTGTTTTACCACTGTACAAGTGTTTTACAGATTTCAAGGTTTTATTTCCCCATGGTCATTTAAAGGCTTGTAATGCTTTTGTTTTAACTGTGGCGGAGGCATCTAAAATATGTTATGTTTTTGCTTAATTCACTTTCCGATAATCGATAATCAAAGGTTTGAATATGATGAATACAGTAGAATAGACTGCCTTTCTGGCTCCAGCTGTAAAATTTCATTTGCAGTATCAAATATAGCGCTTAAAATATGCGTTACATCTATTTGGACTGCTGTTTGCATTTGCTTTTAACATAAAATTATCATTAAGGGTATGTGAAAAAAACTTTCAAAACTGACAAAACCAAAATAAGTGTCAAACACAAAACATAATATCTATATTTAAATTACACGTGGGTAACATACTAAGAAATAAACAAACAAGTGTATGTGTAATAGGACAGAAGTTTTAACACTTTCATGTGTAATTGAATTTCGGTCATTTTCAGTATGGACGTCACCATTTTGGAAGCTCTACCAAATGTTAATATAATACGTCTTTTGTCATTGGTTAGAATTTTACTATACTCTATTTTATTGATTAGTGTATTTCATTCGTTTGAGAACCTGTTTATGTCTTAATATTAAACCAATCAATTGTAATATGTTCTACCTCTGACCACATACATAGCAAGACACAACAGTGTATCGGTCGGTTAGATACTGCCACTCTAAAGTCAGTATAATAACGTGTCCGTCAATCCGAGATTATGCTGAGAACCTGTAGCCGCTATTGCATTGGTGCCGAGACCAAAGCATAAACTATTACGTAACACTATTACATATCTATTATACTAGAACCATTGTCGTTTGGACCATGAAAACATGACAGTTGTTTCTTAAATTGTACTGGTTTAAGTCATTCACGGTCGATGGAAATAAATCTAGTAAATATGTTGGAAGATCATCATTTTCTCCTTTGTATACTAAAACTAATTTTTGTATTTTTCTACGGTCAGAAAGAGAAACCCAACCAATTTCGTTAAGAAGTCTTTCTATTGTTACTGAACGCGTTAGTCCAGTAACAATACGCGCTGCTTCAAATTGGATCTTTTCTAATTGATCTTTTTTCATAATTCGCACAGTTATCCCAAACAACAGAGGCATATTCTAGAACTGGTCTCAAATAAGCTATATATATTTTATTTCAGGTGTGCCTTCTAAGTTTAAATTTCAGCGCTCTTATAGATCCTAGTATTTTTGATGCCGACTTTACAATATTAGATATATGTTCATGCCAAGATCCATTTAGATGACACCTATTGATTTTTAGGTCACTTGATTAAAGTTCTCGTTATTACAAATATGATATTACCAGAGTACATGATTTTTCTCCCGTTAATACATGGGCGAATCCAGTGAAAATAGTAGTTTTATTGCAACAAATGGAACATAGAGTAAGAACATCAGGTTGCAAAGCTCACTCTTTAAGTATGTAAAACAGTGAGCCTCAGCAAGAGACGTAGGTAGGTTGTTTTGTATTGGATATATTTCGGAAAAAGCTGTGCATGTAGATGTCTGTAGATGTAGAGTACGGCAATAATATGGTATTGTGTGAAGACCATGGCATGGTTTTTGCTGGTTTACGGTAAGTTCAGACACTTTTGTCTTCTAACTTCTTTTTAACGACGACGTTCTATTTTCGCTGAGCACATTGGACACACTACTTTGACCAAGGTACCGAGGTGATGGAACGATTTGCCCTGCGCTGGATCATATCTGTTATATTTAAGAGAATTGTGTAGTGTGGATTCCAGATGAGGATGGACCAGGGAAATGTTGTAGATCCGAAACTTATGCAAAATATTTGATAAAGATGCTTTATCAAACTACTAGTTTTTTCAAAAATGAAAGTAGTTGTTTCGGTATGGAAATATATTGGACAGGCTGCGGCTCTAGGTTTCCACTTTTGTAACCAAAATGTAAACGTTTGAAATTACGTCAACGTCACAAACTTTGGAGTTTTGCAACATAACAATCAACGGTACCTTTTATTATCTGAAAAAGGCTAATTTACGAGTATTTATGATTTACATGGTAACGACTGAAACGCGTATTTGATAATTATTCTTTTCCGACGATTACACAATCAAATCTCTATACATCTCAATAAAATATATCCGAATGTAAGTTTCTGAAACAGTAATCACGCTTCGTTAATCACAGCAAAATTATCACCTTAATGCTGTGTTTATACGTAAATTTCAATAATATAAACATTACGAAACTTCACAAATATATAGATCTGGCGTTTTTAAAGTCCTTGAGTGTATGTTACTTTGATTATTACTTTTATTATATTATAAATTTTCCAACTGTTCATGAAAAGAAGTCGCTTAAAGGATTTTCCTTTTATCTTCTGACCAGGACAATTATGTGAATAAACGTGAGTGGGACCAATATAAGTATCATTCGAACTAAGTTTGTGAAGATACATCAAACGGTCCATCGGAATAATTATATCTGTCATGTGTTTACGAATCGGATAGAAATATCCGTCTCGAGGGCACCTGCGCATTGGGCGGTTACGAGGCTTGCCTGATAAACACACGACTGATATATTTTCTTGCATATCGTATACATATCAGCTTATTATTCTGACAGATTATTTTTCTTGCATACCGTATTTTAAAATAATAGTATAAATAAAGCGAATAGAAATACTTTCTTTGTAGTACTTTTTCTTATAGCAGAGTATGCACACACAGCGCTGGGAATTAACGTCAGTAAGCAGAAGTGACGACATGACGTTTTAGTGACGCACAATAACAAAGTTCCTATTTAGTTTTATCGTTTATAGCGTAAAATAACGTTTTTTGAATTGAGAAATATACTAAGGAACGGAGAGAAACTATCAACTTGAAGGGACCTGATCTTTTTACATGAATAATATGTAATAAATGCAAAAATCGTTTGTTGTAATTAACAGCACGAGATTCATCTGACATGGGGGCGCCAGATTGGTTTTGTAGGCATGGGTAAAGTCTCCGGAAACATCAGTCCAGTGTGCAAGAAAAAGCTGTCAGTCGTTTTGTATTTTAGTTTTGACTTCGAACAAATAGAAGAGTGCTACAGACCAATAATGGTAAAGATATATCAAGAGGAGAATTTGCTTAAAGGCTTTTCTACTTTAATCTCTGTCGGTCGTCGGACATAACTTGAAAGAGGCTTATGAAAGGATGCCATAAATCAAGTTCACTGAAGTGCGAGAATTGTGCTAAAATACTACAGACCAAGTTTGGCGGACATCCATCAAGTAATTCGTGGCAAAAAGTCTATTAAATGCTTTTATAATTTTAGCTTATATTTAAAGTAGCAACTTAATAATTAGCAATAACCTAACTCTTGTAACTAAGTGTTATCGTTTAAGGTACAGTTGATTTTGCCTTTGCAATTACATTGTACCAGTATTAAGCAACCAGTTGCGTTAACCAGCAAGGCATCAACATTCCCAAATTGAATTTTTGCTCTTATTTCAACGTTACTAAGTCAGCCATCAACCTTCAGTAGCCAGGGTGGTCGCTCAAAACACTGTCTGCTTCATACAGATTTGATTATATATATAACTGATATATCAAATATGGTAAGTTTTGAACATAACTTAAAATAAGCTTGATTTCAATTTTAACTGCCCATATTTAAGAATCAAAACTACTATACATAAATTTTTTGACCTTATTTTCAGCCAAAATGACGTGGTGTATATATTGAAATGTACATAATAAAATAACTTCCTGCTGTCTATTCTACCAATGGAGCTTGACTGTTATAGACTTAGACTTTTACAACGGCAGTATTCCTTCCTGCCTATAATTGATTTTTGGCTAGCCAGTATATACAATTCGATGCTCCAGTGCTACAAGGGCGAAAGTGGTACTTACGCCTTTTTTGCAAAACACTGTATGCCGATAAATTATGTTACTGCCCATCTTTTTAGTATCTTAGCATTAATAATGACGTCATCACCCCAGTTTGTTTCAAGGGCGTAAGTGTGACGGGTTTTTTTATAACATAAAATTGCGTATCTACTATGTCGTCTAGTTTAAGAAAGACCTATGTGACAATTACGCCGTTTTAAAAATGTTGAAAGTTGTATGTCAAGAAATATACAGAAAAGCGTAAGTGGTAGATATAACCTCTTAAATTTTGACAGTCTTAAGACAAGTAAGTGTACATGTAGGGCGTCTGTGTCACTTACGACCTTTTAATTCAAACGAATGGTTAAAGGGTCTGAGGAAGAGCCTCAGTTTTGCCTAATAAATTCTATAGAGTCACCTTTTTCAAATTCACCCTTATGTGAGCGTTTTTGAAATGAATATAGAATTATGGTCATTTTCATTTCTGTTTATATGTTTCATGATAGTTATTCATATCCTTCTTTGATATCAAGAATTAATATTCTGAGTTCATTTTCAGTGTTGTAGGAAGAGCCTCTAGGTTGGACTAATCTCTTCCAGAGGTTCACCCCTTTAAGATTCACCCTTTGCTTTGGAGCGCTTTAGTGAATAGCTATAGATGGAAGTTTCTCTTTTTGGATTGCGTGATACTTATTCTTTGCCTTCCTTTTATATCAAGAATTAATATTCTGAGGTATCGTTTTCAGTGCCGTAGGAAGAGCCTCGATTTTCTATAGAGTCACCTCTTTCTTGTTTTCTTATATGAGCTCTTCTTACGTGAATAGCTAAATACGGAAGTTTGGTCATTTTCATTTATGTTTAAAGGTTGCAGGATGGTAATCCATTTCCTTCTTTTATAACAAGAATTAATTTTCTGAAGTATCATTTTCAGTGCTGTTGGAAGAGCCTCCATTTTGGCCTCATCACTTCCCTAGAGTCACCTCTTTCAAATTCACGCATTGCTTGTTTGTTTGCATATGTGAGTTCTTCAAAAGTGAATAGCTTTATATGGAGATTTCGTCAATTACATTTCTCTTTACAGATTGCATGATTCTAATTCATTGCCTTCTTTCATATCATGAAATAATATTCTGCGGTGTCAATTTCATTGCTGTAGAAAGAGCCTGGAGTTTGGCCTAACCACTTGTATAGAGTCACTTTTTTTCAAATTAAGCCCTTGCTTTGTTAGCTGTTTGGAGCTATTTGGAAGTGAATAGCTGTATATGTGAATTTGGCCAATACCATTTATGTTTATTTGTATCTTGATTGTAATTCATTACGGTTAACTTCCTTTATATTAATGTTATATTAATGTTTTCATTTTCAGCGCTGTAGTAAGAGGCTCTATTTTGGCCAAATGACTTCTATAGAGTCACCTCTTTCCAATTCAATTTTTGCTTTGTTTGCTTATTGAGTTCTTCAGAAGTGAATAGCCATTTCATTTCTCTCTATAGACTGCTTGATAATAATTCATTACCTTCCTTTATATCAAGAATCAATATTCTGAGCTGTAATTTTCAATGCTATAGGAAGAGCCTCTATTTTGGCCTTATCGTTTCTATAGAGTGGCCTCTTTCAAATTAAACCTTTGCTTTGATTGCCTTTATGAGCTATTTAGAAGTAAATAGATTATCTGTCAGTTTGGTCATTTCTGTGTCTGAGGGGCCTCCGTGGCCTAGTGGTTAAGGTCGCTGACTTCAAGTCACTTGCCCCTTACCGATGTGGGTTCAAGCGTCACTCGGGGTGTTGAATTCTTTATGTGAGGAAGCCTTCAAGTTGGCTTACAGTGGTTCTACCTATGTGCCCGCCCGTGATGAAATTATGGACGAAGGGACACCCGGGTCTTCCTCCAACATCAAAGATGGAAGGTTGCCATATGTCCTATAATAATCATAGAAATTATAATCGTGTCCGGTGTGACGATAAATCCAATAAAAAACAAACAATATATTTCCATTTCAGATTATAGTAGAAGTAGCAGTAGTAGTAGTAGCAGTAGCAGCAGCAGCAGCAGCAGCAGTAGTAGTAGTAGTAGTAGTAGTAGTAGTAGTAGAAGTAAGGATTAGGAGCAGTAGCAGTAGCATGAGCATAAGTAAGAGCAGTAGCAGTAGCAGTAGCAGAAGCAGGAGCAGAAAAGGAAGGAGCAGTAACAGGACCAGGTGCAGAAGTAGGTGCAGTAGCAGTAGCAGGAGCAAGAGCAGGAGAAGGAGCAGTAGCTGGATCAGGAGTGGGAACAGAAGCAGTAGTAGCAGTAGCAGCAGAAGCAGCAGCAGCAGTAGTAGTAGTAGTAGTAGAAGTAAGGATTAGGAGCAGGAGCAGTAGCAGTAGCAGTAACATGAGCAGAAGCTGTAGCAGAAGCAGGAGCAGAAAAGGAATAGAAGCAGTTGCAGGAGTAGCAGTAACAGGACCAGGTACATAAGCAGTAGCAGAAGCAAGAGCAGGAGGAGCAGTAGCAGGACCAGGTACATAAGCAGTAGCAGAAGCAAGAGCAGGAGGAGCAGTAGCAGGACCAGGTACATAAGCAGTAGCAGAAGCAAGAGCAGGAGGAGCAGTAGCAGGACCAGGTACATAAGCAGTAGCAGAAGCAAGAGCAGGAGGAGCAGTAGCAGGACCAGGTACATAAGCAATAGCAGAAGCAAGAGCAGGAGGAGCAGTAGCAGAGCAGGAGTAGTAGTAAGATAACGAGCAGTAGCAGGAGCAGGAGAAGTAGTACGACTAAGAGCAGTAGCAGGAGCCGGATTAGTAGTAAGACTACGAGCAGTAGCAGGAGAAGGAGTAGTAGTAAGTCTACGAGCAGTGGCAGGAGTAGAAGTAGTAGTAAGACTACGAGCAGAAGCAGAAGCAGGAGTAGTAAAATAGAATAGAGAGGAGTAGGAATAGGAGCAGTAGCAGGTGCAGGAGAAGAGCAGTAGCAGGAGCAGGCGTAAGAGTACGAGCAGTAGAAGGAGTAGTAATAGGAGCAGTAGCAGGAGCAGAAGTAGGAACGAGGATGAGAAGGAGCAGTTTCAGGAGAAGAAGTAAGATTACGAGCAGTAGCAGGAGCAGGAGTAGTAGTAAGACTACGATAAGTAGCGGGAGCATGGGGTAGTAGCAGTAGCAGAAGCAGGAGTAGAAATAGGAGCAGGAGCAGAAGAAGGAACAGTAGTAGGAGTAGGAGTAAGAGCACAAGCAGTAGAATGGGGAAGAGAAAGAGCAGTAGCTGGAGCAGGAGTAGGAATATGAGCAGGAGCAGAAGTAGGAGGAGGAGAAGGAGCAGTAGTAGTAGCAGGAGCAGGAGAAGAAGTAGTAGCAGTAGCAAGAGTAGGAATATGAGCAGTAGCAGAAGCAGGAGTAGCAGTAACAGTAACAGGAGTAGGATTAGGAGCAGTAGCAGGAGCAGGAAAAGGAGGAAGAGAAGGAGCAGTAGCAGGAGCAGGAGTATGAATATGAGCAGTAGCAGTAGTAGTAGCAGGAGCAGGAGCAGGAGACAGAGTAAGAACAGTCATAGGAGTATGGGTAGAAGTAGTAGTAGGAACAAGAGCAATTATAGTAGGAGCAGGAGCAGGAGCATGCGTAGTAGTAGTAGTAGTAGTAGAAGTTGTAGTAAATATAATCATGATAATGGCGCAAGTGGTAGTTATGCCCTCTATAAGCAAGATGTTTTCAAAATCACCAAGGACTGGTACATAAGACTTTTTAAATTAGTAAACCCGCATTACTGCTACCAATTTTATAACGTCGTAACATAAAAATAGCAATTTAAAATGAAACCAATAACATACATAGAGGAAATATAACCAGAGAATAAATTATTTTTACAAGACTTGCGAAGGATATTCACAATTCATTTCAAAATGTGACTTCAGTTCGTTTTTTCTTATTGCTAGGAAGTTGCAAAAAACTTACGCCTGTATAGCAATGAGGCGTCGAATTATGCTTAAGATTATTTAACACAACTTTACTTTATCTGAGAATCTAGGGAAAATTAACAGCATAACAAAAAGATGTACCAAGCAATGACACCCAATATCTACAGTAAAAAATAAAAGTGTTACCCGGTGACATTTTGATTAATCTGCTTGCTAAATTAACATTACCTTGGGAAATAGATTTTAAGACTTTTTAACAAATCCACCTTTGAACAGAGACTACCTATTTTTAAAGATCGCCTGTTTTATTTCCCATTTTAGCACATCAACAATCCAAAATCGGGCAAGGTAGATTTATAGTTCTTGAATAATGCAATTTTACTCTATCCCCTGTATCTTTTTTTTTTTTTTTTTTTTTTTTGATGTTTCAACAAATCCCTTGAACAATCTTTAAACATAGTAAAAGGATAAATAAGTATAATTGTAAACACGAGACATGGTAGGGTTATGGTTTATGGATATGACACTTTCTCTTTGTATACAGTCTGAATAAAAGTATCCTTTCAGTTCTTTAAGTTATGTCTCGGTCAAAAATTATAAATGGAGATAATTCAGAAACATCTTTGATAGCAAACAAAGAACGTAATGGTTCTTGTACACTGCATTTTCTTTTAACTTGTGTTCTTTGCCATTTAACAGAGATTCAAAAAACAATTCTCGATAATTTTGGAATTATTCTGCAGAGAAAAGTACAATGTGTAAATTTAATAAAGGTAGATAATTTAACAAGTTAGGAAGATAGATTGATAATACATGTACATTACAGTTTATCTTTGTGTCTCCTTTTTTCGTATGCAGTTTGATTAAATTCCTTTTGGCACATTTAGAGAGTACTGCTCCAGACATGACATTTTATAAGGGTAAATAATTCTAAAACTAAGCAAGACAAATGTATGTTTCTTGTACATTGCACATCATCTCAATGTCCTCTCTCATTGTGTGAAGATTCAAGTTTTTATCTGCTGTTGAATTAGAGGTTTAAGATACTTGATTAACACATTTTGGACTAGCAGTTTAGATATTATGAAGTCTGCTAGCCATGCTTTTACCGAATCGAAATATAACAATAGCGATAGAGGGTCGCCTATAAACCATTTGCATGAACTTATTTAAAAATAGGGTCACTTATTTTACTGACACTAATATATTTTACCAGTTTATATAATTATAGGGAAAAGTAGCAACGTCCACTATCGGACATATTGTTTTGAAAAACAGAATAATTTAAACTTAATTTATCCAACATCTGTTTGAATTTATACCGAATTAGATCAAGCGGTTTAGGAAAAATTACTGAGTTTCAGGTTGTCGGCCGTACTCTAGACCAATCGGAATAATCTGAATAATCTTTGTAAAGGTTCACTCAAGAAACATTTATTTGGAGTATTTCAAAATAGGCATGTAGTTTCTGACAATACCATTTTTACGTTTCACTATATGCATACATGTATATCAAAAGTGACAAAAAACCCATGCGGTCATGTTTTTTTTACAAATCTGATTTTGTCCATGCTCGGGTGAGCCAAGATGTAAATATGTTGAATAGTATGGAAGGACGGAGACATTGTTATACGCCACCTGTAACTATGGATTCGAATACTGTGAAAAATGCTATCGGCAACTTACAAGTCCTACTAAATCTTCATATTTTCTAAATTTCCTTAAAATTCTTACATTTCCCAAATATAGTTTAAGCAGTTAATCGATCATTCATGTTTGAATTATATAGATAGATAACATTTTATTTCAATTAGTTGTAGCTATAGACCAGACATCGAATAAGACCAAAGTAGATTAATAGACACTGATCTTCTCTGTGAAGTTAGCAGAATAGCAGAATAACTCCAGCGGAATAGCAGAATAATTCCAGCAGAATAACTTCAGCAAAACAGCAGAATAACTCCAACAGAAAAGCAGAATAGCAGAACAACTCCAGCAGAATAGCAGAATAACTCTAGCAGAATAGCAAAATAACTCCAGTAGAACAGCAGAATAACTCAAGCAGAATAGCAGAATAAGTCCGGCAGAACAGCAGAATAACAGAATATCTCTAGCAGAATAGCAGAATAACTCAGGCAGACTAATCTTTTTTTTTTTTTTTTTTTTTTTTTTTTTTTTTTTTTTTTTTGATTTTACCTCGATTCTGTATGACTGACAATTAAAATTAGCCTTAGACTATTTTTACTGCAAACATGTTACCATTATAATTTGTTAGAAAACTATTTTTGTCTCGCATATTACCTCGCACAATTAACATTAGCAAGAATAGCAGAATAACTCCAGCAGAATTGCAAAATAGTAGTATATGTCCAGCAGAATAGCGGAATAACTCCAGCAAAATAGCAAAATAGAAGGATAACTCCAGCAGAAAAACAGAATAACGGAAAAAGTCCAGCCGCATAGCAAAATAACTCCAGCAGAATAGCAAAATAACTTTTTTCATGTTACTTCGCATTTGTATGCTAATTAAAATTAGCCTAAGACTATTTTTGCTGTAAAGATGTTACCATAATAACTTGTTAGAAAACTATTTTTGACAGTTAAAAGAACAATCTTAAGACCGATTTTATACATTATACGTCTCGCATATTACCTCGCATAACTGACTTTAGCAAGAATAGCAGAATACCTCCAGCAGAATAGAATAGCAAAATAGCAGAACACCTCCAGCAGAATAGAACAGCAAAAAAAAAACAGAATAACTCCAGCAGAATAGCAGAATAACAGAATAGCAGAATAAATCCAGCAGAATAGCAGAACAATATAAAAAAAAGACAAAAAGGCTTAATGATTTTAATTTAAACTCGCATCTGCCATCTGCATGACAATTAACAATACCGCCTAAGACTATTTTTGCAACAGGAATTTATTTTTTAAAAAAACAATAACAACAGAAGTTCACTACTTAGAGAGTCCTTAAAAGTTTTGTGATTTGAATGGCGTTTTATGACAATACTGTATGATGAATACAACGTTCTCCTTCATATATATATATATCACCGCCACAAAGATATTTTCTTTTCTAAGAGTTTTCAAATTTTAGTATATAATTATCTAATTTTAGATATATATAGTCCATGATGCTTTTTCGGTAAGGCCATTTTTTTGTCCCCATTATTGGAACTTACAGGTCATTTTCAAATAAACATTTTAAGAATTTTTTATAGGATTATTATATGTTTTACCCGGAAACTATATCAAAATATAAATGCTCATAGTTTTATATACCAGTTATTGAAATGCTTTTTTGACAACAAAATGCTTTTCAAAAGTTTTTAAACATTTTTCTCTTTTGAACATCCATATCGGTACATTCTACGGGCCGGCACCCGTCGCTGTAAGGTAAAAACAAGTTTTGCCATCAGCGGCCGAGGTGGAAAATAATCCATTCTGTTTGGGTGAAAGGTATACCAATGAAACAGACGTTATGCTATTTTATTTGAGTTGTTCTGATATTCTGCTGAAGTTATTCTGCTTTTGTACTGAAGGCGTTCCTTCAACATACTTAAATGGTTTAGTAACAGTCAATAAAGCAATAATGGTAACTTGTGTGTTGCAAAAGAAAATCTTAGGCTGATATTAACTATGAGCAAGATTATGCGAGATGTATGATGTATAAAGTTGTTATTTGAACAGATTAAAATGTGTTCTAACAACTTATAATGGTAACATATTTACCGCAAAAGTAGTCTTAGGCTAATTTCAATTGTCTTACACAAGCCAGATAAAATAAAAATAATAGCATGTTTTTCTTTTTTAATGATTTTCTACTATTCTCCTGGAGTTGTTCTGCTATTCTGCTATTTTGTTGAAGTTGTTCGGCTATTCTGCGATTCTGCTGGTGTTATTCTACTATTCTGCCGGAGATATTCTGCTATGAAAAGAAAAGAAAAAATATTTCTGTCTACTTGTTCTGGGGGTTCTCACTCTGTCCCTCAGGTCAGATCGCTCTGTGTACAAGTAGAGAATAAATTTCGCGCCCATGTGCCTGCGCCTGTGACCGTGTCAAAAATGAAAAGAGAGCTGTATAGATCTAGTATGATAAGAATATAATAATAATTCTGCTATTCTGCTAAAGTTATTCTGCTATTCTTCTCTAGTTATTCTGCTATTCTACTGGAGTTATTCTGCTATTCTGCTGGAGCAATTCTGCTAGTCTGCTGTAGTTATTCTGCCATTCTGCTATTTTGCTGGAGTTTAACTACTATTCTGCTAGAGTAATTTTGCTATTCTGCTGGAGTTCTTCTGCTTTAGTTATTCTGCTTTTGCTATTCTGCTTTCCTGCTAGAGTAATTCTGATATTCTTCTGGAGTTATTTTGCACTATGCTGTTATTGGAGTTATTCTACTATTCTGCTATTCTGCTGGTGTTATTCTGGTTTTCTGCTGGAGGTATTCTGCTTCTCTGCTGGAGTAATTTTGCTATTCTGCTGGAGCTAGGTTGTTATTTGCTATTCTGCTGGACTTGTTCTGCTATTCTGCTGGAGTTATTCTGTTATTCTGCTGGAGTTATTCCGCTTTTCTGCTGGAGTTATTCTGTTATTCTGCTATTCCGATGGAATTATTCTGCTATTCTGCAGGAGTAAATCTGATATTCTGCTGGAGTTGTTCTGCTATTCTGCATTTCTGCTAGAGTTATTCTGCTATTCTGCTGGATTTAGTCTGCTTTTCTGCTGAACCTTTTCTGCTATTCTGCTGGTGTTATTCAGCTATTCTTATAACTTACGCAACAGATACAGATGCGAGGTAATATGAAAAACAGGTTATGCTGCTATTTTGTTGAGGTTATTCTGCTATTCTGCTAACTTCACAGAGACGTGATCTTCTTTTACTTTATGTTTAATATATTCAAACATTTACAGATTTCAAACACAGCTTCCTTAAAATTTAAGGTGCTAGGTATATGTTTATCGACAAAGGTTACAAAAATATACTACAGTGAGCCGTTTTTCAATTGTTGCTAAAATCGTCTTTATAACAAATGAAAATTGGCCGCACTCTGTAACGTTACCGGTATGTATAAACATTGATTGTAAAAGTAATTTTAAGCACTTTCTTTTTTCCCGCTCCAATGTCCGAGAAACTCTTTCATCTCCTTCCAAAAGTCATGCCCATGGCATGATTTGATATTGTAGCCATAGAATATTCCTTTTCCAAAAATGATGTCAACAATCTTTAATCCCGAGTATTCATGGGAAAGTTCTACTTTCTGTTTCGTTGAAACCATCAGTAAATCTTCAGATCCTTTTGGGTGCAAAAAAATCAAAAGTGTGCGAACATAGTCTTTCTCTGTAAATATAAATGGAATTAAATTTAAAATATATACAACTAAGCAAATCAATAATTAATAAATCGATCAGGGATCATCCACCAGCCCAGCACCAATGTTGATCC
Organism: Mercenaria mercenaria; assembly: GCF_021730395.1. NCBI lineage: Eukaryota > Metazoa > Mollusca > Bivalvia > Venerida > Veneridae > Mercenaria > Mercenaria mercenaria. The sequence goes on along the minus strand of NW_026460296.1, from coordinate 28,599 downwards.
TAACTAGGTGTTCGCCCGTGATGACATGCACGATTGCTAGGGTGTCTTTCTCAACTATCAAAAGCTGGAACGTCGCCATATGACCTATAATTGTGGCGTTGTGACGTTAAATCTAACAAAAAAGTATAAAAATAAAATGTTCAAGTAATTCTGAAAAAATAAACTGAATAAACAAACCAGAAGCGAATAATCAATTTAATTGTGATATTTCAGTTAGCCTGTATATCAAAAACAAATTAATCGTCTGCTTATTTAAGTTATTCTATTGTCTGAATGTGCAATAGACCTAAGTATTCGTAAACCTTATGCGTTTGCAAGTGACAACATGCATATGGGTAAGTTCATAGCAACTAGCAAATTATGCATAAAAGCTTTGCAATTGACAACGCCTTTAACACACGAATCGCTTGTTCATGTTCTCAGTTTAAAAAGTTCAATGCAAGCGTTTGCAGAAACTGTTGATAATATTACATGAGATTTTTCAGCGTATATGAGGAAAGAAGATCACGAGTTTGTAACTAGGTAAAGCCACCTATGCAAGACAACTAAGTTCTGGGTTAACTTAAATTGTCCGTGTCGAATTTCTGTCGAAAAGGATCATTTTACAGATCTGATTTTATTTCTGGTCTGTTATTGAGCTGCAGCCAACAAATCACGATTCTGGATTCACACCAACCAAATATACCTTATTAGAAAACAATCAAATTTATTGCGAATACTGAAAGGGAGAGAGAATATAAATACTAACTCGTATTAATTAATGCACACATTTTAATAATAAAAGGATGGAATACACTCAAGTCTTTGAAAGACAGTTCCAAGCCCGTGATCTAAACGATAAAAACCATGAAACTGGAACATATTGAACAAGCAAGAATTCTGGAGTCGCAATAAGCTAAAAGGTGTATAAACAGTTCTTGTAATCTATAGCTGAAATAAGTTAACCCGTTCTAGATAAAGACTAAATTGATAGAAACACATATCACGAGGGCATATTCTGTTGAAGAATATGCCTGGTCGTTAAATAAGTTATGTGAGGGTGTGCATTGTATTTGAACTAAATATCAAACCAGTCGGCCCGTGACGGTAATTTACGAAATGGCCACCATGTAGTACACCGCCTGTCCCGTCACCGCACAATCAAAGAGGAAAGCGTATCGATCAACCGTAAAAGGACTGAACACTAAACATGCAGTGTGCCTCAGAACAATACGGTCATGGTTTTTTTGTAATAAAACGTTTAAATTACTGTGCAGGAGAATTACGAAGTTTGAAAACCACATCTTCATAAAAGGTCGAATTGTGAATACCTTGATGCAGAAGTCTTTCGATTACTTTTGAATTTAATCACAAATTCAGAATTACAGTAATACGATTTAGAAAAAGTGCTGATAATTTCTTAAGAACATCTGCCTGTGTATATGGCGAAAAACTTAACATAGAACCTCCTTCGAAGCAAAACAAGAAAACGTGGAGATTCCACGAAAGTCTAGTTTTCAAATTTTGGCATTATGCCAATATGTGCTGTTTGAACCGCAGTCCATGTGTCCAAAATTTCAAAAGGTGAAACGACCAAATCTTTAGCCCACTGCGACAAATAAGAATGTTATATGTATGCAGATGAATAAAGTTATCTCAAAATAAGGTTTCTGTGTGGAAACCATTTTTTTCTATTTCTAGAAACGGTGACATTGCACTTGACCCGAATGACCCCAAAATACACTGAAGACAGACACTGTTCGACAAGAGATATTTTCACACCATTTTCACTGTCTACATGTGTACCTTGTGGAAGTCAGTTTTCTATTTTCAGTAACAGGAAACTCAAATACAATCCAAAGTCAGTTCTTCAAATTAGCTTTCTACACAGCAACTTTGGTGACAGTATGTCAATCCTAACTAATGTAATAAGCCAGAAATCACCTTTTTTATATCAGTGAAAATAAATCTATTTTTGGATTTGAATTGCGACATTTTTGTGCCGAAAAATCAGTACAGTAGAACACAATTTCAGTTGTAAATGATCAACAATTGTAAATTTGAAATAAAACTGCGTGGATTCGAACTCAGACCCTTGCAGAGATAGCGACTTACGATTAGATAATTGTGAGGCTACCTATGTTCAATCGGATCCCCTAACGGCCCGAACCCTTCCAATTGCATCACCACTACTCCCCCCACCACACCCCCCGCCCACCCCACACACACACCTCGCGACTCCCCTTAAATAGACAAAAAGGAGGTTATGAATAGATTCAACTTAAGCTGTAACTCAAGCAATTATTATCCCAGCTACCATTATTTAGTTATATATATATGCATTTTTGCTGTTTGTTTATAGACAGCGCAAATATATTTTTGTCTTACCAAAGAAACAACAAGATGGACCTGTGGACGTATTATTTGTAATATGGACAAATTAGGTCACTATCTTCGAACAATTTGAAACTGTTCATCTAATACTACCTTCATGAATTTTCGACTTATTCAGTTTAATCTAAAAGGTGAATTGCTATTCTATTAAAGCAATACTTGTAATATTTTTTCAGGTAGTTAAATCAATTATTTAAAACTCTGGTGATTTATATACCTATATTTCATGCATTCCATAAATGAAGACTGCAACTCAGTATCTCTAATATCTACTATCATTTAATAATAAGTGTATCTAATCATTTGCCATACCTTCTAATCCCTGCAGGCACGCATCAATAATGCTTTTCAAACGGTATGTCGATCTTCGGCATACTGCAATAATTGGAATACTACTACATTCATTGATGCATTTCCCTTCTATTCTCTCTTCAGTGCCAGTCACTTTGATAAAGTTGTACATATGGCTTTTCAATTTTTTTTGGACTTCTTTATGAAAATTGACATTTATGTCGAAGTTTTCGGTGTCATACCAGAACACGTCCAGAACCTAGAAGGCATTATGTAACTTTAATTAGTATATGAAACTATTGTCATCTTCTACAATATCTAATAGAATAGTGAGGAGAAAGGAAAGACTGGGTTTTAGGTTAAAAGAAAACTTAAAGATTGTTCAGACACCAAGTATACAAACTTTTGTCATAACGGTTATGGAATCATGGCTAAAATGCCGCTTGCACAGCATAATCATCGCAGCGTGTACCAGTTTTGACTATAGATATTTACTTTACCACATAGCCTTAATTCTAGATTCCCTCAAAGTTTAATAAAATTAAAATGTGATAATAAATTTAGAACAATATTATCTGAATCTTCCTGACCACCTGACGTTTACGGTTATTTCACAGGACGATGTAACCCTAAATGGAAACAAATCTGTGTTTTTATATTGATAGAAATATGTTTTCTCCGTGAGAGGTGTACATTTGTTGAACAGATTTCCTCTGACGAACAGATTATTCAAACCTAGTCTGGCATTATTCTGCTTAGTTCCAATCTATGCTCCCAAAGGATCTTCTGAAATATTTTATTTCACTGAAGAGAATTTTAAAGAAACACCGATAGCATTTTGGACCAGATTTGAAAATACTGTGAACAACCTGAGTATTACTAAATATTCAGTCGAGTCATTGCAATGACAAAAATACCAAGACGTTAACAAATGTAGTAAAGCGTCAACCCCTACCCCCTTCCCGCACCCAACAAACACACAAAAATAGATTAGACAAACCATGTTCCTTTATTTGGTGATTTCGATAAGTCTTGCACTTAATGGCAATGTGTGACCATGAATTTTATGAAGTGTTCAAAGTTTTAAAGTTTCAAAGTCAAACAGTTTAAACAAAATATGAAAAGGTATGAAAAATTTAACTGATTTCCAAGTCCAAAAAGGGCCATAATTCAAAATAGTTGTCAGAATTATATACTCTTGGCTACAGATGGAAATCATGATGATAAACAAGTGTTCAAAGTTTAAAAGTCATATGTCAAATAATTTTGACAAAACATGGACTTGTACGAAAACAAAACCAAATTCCAAGACCAAAAAGGACCTAATTCAGCCAAAATAGATGACAGAGTTATGTACTCTTGCCTAGACATAGAGACTATAATACTGAACAAGTGATAAAAGTTCCAAAGCCATATGTCAAACACATTTTACACAAAATATGAACTGGTACGAAAAACTTAACCAAGATTTTTAAGTCAAAAGAGGCCATAATTCAGACAAAATTCTTGATGGAGTTGTGTACTCTTGCCTTTACCTGGACATGGTGATGGAAAACAAGTGTTAAAAGTTTCAAAGCTTTATCTCAAAAGACTTTGTCAAAATGTGGACTGGTATGAAAAATTTAACCAAGATTTCTAAGTCGAAAGGGGCCATAATTCAGCCAAAATCCTTGATTAAGTTATGTCCTCTTGCCTATAACTGGACATGGTGAAGGTAAACAAGTGATGAAAGTTTCAAAGCTTTATCTCAAACGACTTTGTAAAAATATGAACTGGTACGAAAAACTTACCAATGATTTCTAAGTCAAAAGGGGCCATAATTCAGCAAAAGTCCTTGATGGAGTTATGTGCTCTTGCCTATAACTGGACATGGTGATGGTAAACAAGTGTTGAAAGTTTCAAAGCTTTATCTCAAAAGACTTTGTCAAAATGTGAACTGGTACGAATAACTTTACAAATGTGTGACGCCGACGCCGTGGTGAGTAGGATAGCTCTACTTATTCTTCGAATAGACGAGCTAAAAAAATAAATAAAATCTTACTAGTGGTGTAAAAGCAGATATCGTTTGGATATTGTTTTATTTTCAGATTAACTGGTCCCTAGCTACAGCCTAGCAAAACGATTTGATTAATTTTTTATGAGACCCATCCACGAAACATTTATGCTAAGTGTCTTCTTATTCCACTAAACTCTAAATGCAAACATATGAAACACAAACATGAAAAAGAAAAACTAACCAAACCGCGACATCCACAGTTTTCAATCATCAAGGCTTGAATAATGCTAGCAGATGGTCACACAATGAATATTCTATTTCTTTTTTGTTTGAAATCTGACCATCATTCTCAGATAAGAATATCTTACAAACTTTATTTTTACAATAGCGATATAAAGAAAACTATCCACGTCACTGAAAGCCAAGGGACATCTTCTTAGTTAATACACACAATTGTTTAAGGCACATTCAGTAATGCAGGAATCTATTTGTAATGGTTTCTGACAGGACGGTTAATGAGGATGTTCCTTTCAGTTGCAATGGCTACCAGAGATCTACATTGAATGCAATTGTTATAACAACTTTGAAAGGGATTTGCCAAAGAAACATTCTTGAGACTTCAGTTGAAATTGTCTACGCGTCTAGATTCTAGTTGAATGTGGTTTAGTAAAACATTTTGTAAGATGCAAGGACGAGAAGGACAGTGCAGATTCAACCGCTCATTTTGAGTACCTTGTGCACAGGTCAGCTAACGATATTGAAATTTGGCTTTTTACTGCGCATGACATTGACTTTCGTAATATGTTGATGGATACTGTTCGCCCGACAAAATAGCGTCTTGTGTCAGATCTTTACACCTACATATCACTGCCCTAAACCTTGAAGATAGATCTGCACATTATATGTGCATATGTATATAGGTAACACAATCTAGTCTGTGTTATGACTGGATACGAACAAGAACAGAGTAATTACTATGACGTTGTTTTCATGATAAGAAACATCTGAATACGTCAGGTGTTACAATTTCAACAACATATGATTCGAAGACAGAGAAATATAAAAATATGACTATTAAAACTGAAAATATATAATTCATGTTTTTAAAAGACGTCAGAAAACTTAAGCGTATAAATGTAGAAAAGAATGTCTCACTTGTGTTATTGTAAAAAAGACAATGTACATATTTCTTATATAAAATAACATATGTATGTCATTGATAACCTTTTGTTTAAAATGCTTTAAAATGTATGTGTACATTATACAACCACACAATTCATCATAAAGTGTCATTTAAACTTACCGCTGATTGGTCAGTCGCTATCCCAAGTTTTTGCAAGAAATGCATAATGTGCTTCAATATAAGTCTTCTGTTTTTGAACAACTGAAACATATATACAATATTCTAATATTCGAAAAATATAAGCGTGTGTCTAAAGCAACCTAATCATATAGTTTATGACTCATACTTGTATTCATACGGATATTCTGAAACGCAATGTTTTTACTTCCATATTTTCATTTTATTGTTTACGTTGTAAAATTGCATATGTGTTTTACACAACATTCTTACCTAAAAACATTTTTTTCACTTGATCCGCCCATGTATTTACGGGAGAAAAATCGTGTACAAACATGGCAATTCACGTGCTGTTAATACATAAATTTTGTTTTTGAAATGCTTTGCCAGGGACGTGTATGTATTACTGATCGGATCATGATAGATGAATATCTGGTATTAGCGTAGTGTTTCTTCCATAATAACATTTTTGTAGCCTTATCAAGGTAATAACTGTCAAGTTAAGTCGGCTGCTGTCGGGTTTCACTGGCCGTGTCAAAGTTTGTTTCTTTTTGTAATAACTCTTTAATTAATCCAATTAAGCACTTAAAATTCATTTTTAAATATTTCTACATCGTAAATTCGGAAGAACAAACATGTAGAACATGTCACTTGCCGTAAATCTTTAATGAATCGATTTCAGAATTTAAGAATGTAGACAAAGCTAGTAACATCCGAAAGAACCAGCTTTTACATACAGCATGGTCATTATCCTAAATCAAATCAACAATAGTCACACTCAAACTCAAAACTATTCCAATTATGCAACACATGCCCGGTAGACAGCCGCCACACCGACACAATAGCTCCTATGGCGAATGGTCTGCTTTTGATGGTAGGAAAAGACCCCAGGTGCCTTTCCATGCATTATTTCATCACGGGCTGGCTACGGGGTAGAACCACCGACCTTCCGTAAGCCCGCTGCATGGTTGACTTCCTCACATGAAGAATCCATGCAATGCCCTAGAGAGGCTCGAACCAACATCGGTAAAGGGCAAGTGGTTCTGTTTCAACGACCTCAACCACTGGGCCACGGAAATCCCCTTGGACACTGGTTACTACCTAAATGCCGACTCATATTTATAGAATTAGAGGTGTCCCAAAGACTAACGCTCAAAAACGTATTGTTACATCTAGTACGTTTACAAATCAAAACACAAAAAGTAGACGTATTAATATGCCTTGTTCATATCTGAGCAAATAATGGACGGAAAAAGGTGGTGTTATTTTGGGTGAAATTAGGTAGATATAACTGAAGAATATTATGCAGAATCTAATGACTATGCTATCGTTAGTACATAATGTCGCGCGCTCAATGTCATGGCCGAATAATTAAGATATATGGATACAGTCCATAAAATAAACAAACGTGTTTGTAAGCATGGACGGATCCAAACGGAAGGGGAAGAAGTATTTTATAGAAATATTCCAATGACAAAATGCAATACATATCCGTAAGTACATCAACACGGCTGACCCATTTAAACGAGCTGTACGCACTCCAACTGTATATCAAATAATTTTAATCGCAAACTGCAATAATGCGTAAATTTGGCAAGTGCTATATTCCATTCAAAAATTACTGCATGCTTTAAATAGACATTTGTGAATTAAGACGAAGTGGACTGTGGACACTTAGGACGATCGATATTTTAAGACGGGGTTGGGGGGCGTGTCTCATTTGAATAACATTATGTGCAGACGCTAATACATGCCCATAATGATAAGGTCTGTCTTATCATACTCTGCCGAAGCTGAAGGGACATAAACCTCAAACATTTATGAATAAGCGCACAACCTTAAAGCTTTGCTCATTCATAGGATCCCCTTGACCCTGTAAAAACAGACATTTCCCATTGATTTGTTTGAAAAAAAAAGAAGAAAACAAGTATCTCAGCTGGAATAACCAAACCTCACATAATTACTAATTAGCATATGACCTTTGCTCACGCGTAATATTACCCGCCTTGAAACAGCAAATGTAGATATCTTCCGCTTGATTTGTTTTGGGGGAAAATGAAAATGTTTATGGTTCAAAAAGTATTTCAGCTAGAATCACCAAGCCTCATACAACCTTCAACTAGCATATGACCTTTGCTCACACATAGTATTATACTTTTACCTGGTAAAAGCAGAGTTTTTTTTCCCCTACATTTGGTAAAAAAATGAAAATGCTTAATATAATTATAAGTTTTTTATGCTAGAATAAACAAATCTCACATAATTATTTATTAGCATATGATCTTGACTCACATGTAGTACTGCCCTCTTTTACCCTGTAAAAACAGATATTTTCCCCTTGAATTGGGGAAAAATAGGGATTTTTGACGGTATCAAAGTAACCTTTTGATGGATCTTCATGAGCCTTTTCGGCAGTAGTGCACATGCAATTTTGTCAGGATCTCTTTACTAACCAGAGTTACTGCCCTTTAATTATTTTAAAATGCACACATAGTCCTCCATTGATGGATCTTCATGAAACTTATAGACCACTACAAAGCAGAGTTTTACCCCTTGAATCATAGATAATCCAATTCCATACTATTTCCAGATTTTATAAAGTCAAATATTCTAACCAGGTTTTATGAAGAACGAAAATAAATCATGGCTTCTAGTGTGTTAACGATGTTTTTCTATAACTTCACCTTATGACATTAATTTTTGATCGCAGATAATCTAGTTTCAAAATCGATGTAGATGTTTTTAAGATAAACATTCTGAGCAGGTCTTAGATCCAGTAGAAAAAAATGGAATCTAGAGCGTTAACGATGTGTTTTATGATATGACCTAGTCACATATTGTCTAAATTTTCAACATTCTAAGTCTCATTACGGTGGGACTGGAACTTCTAGAGTGTTATCAGTGAAAATGTGAGCGACGAATGACGACTGACTAAGAAGAACAACGATCACGGCGCTACAACAATAGCTCTCTTTATGCTAAAATGTGCTAAAATCTTGTGTGCGCACCCTTAATTTTAAATAATATCATTCCCACACAATTTCTTGACGGTCGTTCAATACTTTTACCGATATGTATATTGCAAATTTTCTTTTGACAGACAGACGGACGAACAGACGAAGCCAAATATACATCCCCTAACGATAGTGGTGGCGTAATAAGCCAGGCATATCACCAATTACGCATTTTTCCTACTACACTTAATAAAATGTTGAAATTTTCCCCGTAAAAAATCAATCGGAGTTCACAGTCCGCTTCGTTTTAAATCGCAAATGTCTAATAGGAAGATAAGTAGTCAGGCTGGTTAGACCTAAAGTAAGATCTGATTGAAAACTTTCCTGTATATCTTAATGCCAAAATATTACCAGTCCGAGATTGGACATTAAATATTTAATGGATATACATTTATATTGTGGATTTAAACATTTATCTTTAAAGAGAGAATTTATATTCTTTGGATAAACTATCCGTCTGAGATTTGGAATTATCATAATTTGATTTAATATCTCCAGGACAGGATTTGGATAATCCTTGCGTATTACATTTGGATTTTACGGTTCCGCAACAATTTTAATGTATCTGATTTGTTACTTTGTTATTGTTGTTAGTTTTTGGTCTGTTTTTCCGAAACGTTAAAAGTCTATTGTTTTAAGTAACAAGCAATTGTTACACGCACTAAAACACTGCAACGTGCCTGTTTTACAAAATTTGTTCCCTGTGAAATTTTACATGAAGGCTAGTTTTCAATTGTGTTTCATTTACTTTTTCAAACCAAGCTTTTTTGTTACAGCTTTTACTTTTTTATGTAACTGAAACTCTGAACATTTAAAGCAAGACATTTTTTTATAAACTGCATCTTATTCTTACAAGTAGTTCACATTTTGTGTCGAAACCCCTTTCACAAAAGAATTGTGAAAAAAATGAACATCTTTATTCAAATTAGAATTGTATGAGCAAATAATACCTACCTGACATTACTGTAAGAAATATATTCTGTTCGGCACAGCATTTAACCCGTTCTATAACCGGAAGTAAAACAAAGTGACCTTCACGGTCACGAAAACTTCCTTTAGAAGCACAACGCTTCAGTGTCCTTGTAGGCGTAAACAAGTTGCTGGAAACGAGATACTAATGGGGAGGATGGGTGGGTAAACGCATGTCAGGTAGGTATTATTTACTCATAAAATTCTAATTTGGATACAAATTCATTAATAACCTATCTGACATTATCGTAAGGATTTTCTAGATTCCAAAGCAATGCCATGCCATGAGAGGAGGGAAATCTGTTTCCAACCCTAAAAACATTCGAATCATATATATGAATACTAATAAAACGACAAATAAATGTAAGTTTTTACCTTAGTTAATTTTCAATTATATTGTATTGTTTATATGAACATCCAATAATAAAATACCATGGTCTTCCCACTGTTTTAATATACAACTATTACTGTAATATCCCCTATACACATGACTGCAATCCCCAAGTCTACTGGTTTAAATAAAGCACTGCTCCAAATCCGAGCAAACCACCGGGAGAGATAATTAACATTAACTTGTTTCAAACAGTGTTTTACAAATGTGGTCTCTCTTGACCAGTCCGCTGACTCCATAATTTGCTGAAAGGATGCTTCTTTAAACATTTCCCACGAATGGTTAGAATGTCCAGTTACACAACCCATTGACTGATTGGACTTTTTATAACAGTATTGTATAGTACTAGTTATCCATCTAGATATTGTATTGGATGAAAATGGCTTATGAGGTTTGTTGACTGCCAAAATATTTTCAAAAAAGAACACGTCTGATTCACAACGAAACTTCTCAGTTTTCTTTAATACGTATGTCAGAGCCCTTTATGGGTCCACAAATTTATCTCTTTTGAATGCAGGTATAAAAAATGACCTTTTTACATGACTAGGTATATCTGTCTTTAATAAACCAGTTCTAAGAACTCTGATAATGATTTAGGTGCATTTACGGTTTGTTCTCGAAGCTGTAAGGACTGTAAATCACTGCATCTTTGGAAATTAGAGACATCAATTTAAAACAGGTTTTCAAGGTTTCAAATTTCAAAAGCAGCATCCTTCATAGGTTCGAATGAAGTCTGTCTTAAACAACCTAATATTTTCTTCACATCTATCAAATTAAGGAGCTACATTTTGTAAATCATTTAAAAAATTCAACAAATTGATTTTTCTTCTGAGATAAAAGAAATAATTCTATTACATGAAAAAAAAAGAAAAACATTTATGCCATTCCTTCTTTAAAGACTGAAAACCCTTTAATGTCTGGCAAACAAATCAGACTACTTTATTCAATAAATACGTGTATCAGTTGGATGACAGCTCATATATTATTCACACTTATTTTCAAATAATAAGGCCTGTTGACAACGACAGCAAGTCAAAATCTATTAAAAATGTCTGGTAATTTTCGCTCATATAATTCAGATTACATCAGGGCAATAAAACTCACTTAACGCTCCCCATTGAGCCATGGATGTGCATATAATAATTACTGATGATCGGAAAAATATCATGACTAAATCTATAATCTAGTTTTTTATGTGTGATGGCAAAAATATATGTCATTTGTTTACTGTCTATTCTAAAAATTCGTCAAATATAGGTATTACGGTAGATTTCCACCTAACGGGCACGCCAAAACAACGGGCACGCCGAAAATTGCGGCCACTTTTTCAAAGTACAAAATAAATTTGTTCTTTATTCATTATAGATATTAACAAGTACAGCGGGCACGTCGCTAATGCGGAATTGTGGCCACTTTTTGTGGAACAAATTGCTTTTTCTCTATGTCTAACTGACCATAACTACAGGCAGATAAAAAGATGGACCCAGACATCCTTATTTATTTAACACATTGACCTTGTTTATTTAACACGGGATAAATGATCCCCTGCCTCGGGCAATTTACAACAAGGTTCATCGATCAATACATGTGTATTTCAATCAGGTACACTTAATCGGTATTGCCTGTACGCTTGTTTAACAAATGTAAGAGCAAATTCAAATTCAAGCGTTTACAGATCCATGATGAAATGCTGAAATTATTTTGTCAATTTTGTTGTGAAAACTTTAAATGTTGAGCAATTAGCAGCAGTTATCCTCATGTAAGTATCATTTTAACCTTTTTGATCTTAAAGAAGAAATTAATTGTATTGAATGATATGATAATTGTGTCAGTTATGCAGGGGATTTTTGTTCTTTATTTTGGTTTGTAGGCCTAACTGACTTTATTGAATATAGAAAATTATGAGTCTATGACACTACATGTACATAATTAACCCAAAACATGGATTAAGATCAAACTCCACATCCAAGTCAAACATATAAATGAGGGATTTAAGTATGACACTACATGGTTATATCTAGAAACAACATTATGACCTCATAGTACAATGGTTGTTGACCGGTCAGTAACACGTGAAATCTCAAATTCTCTATTAAGACCAGACCACTACTAAGGCCACTTTTGGTCAGACCGTTGGGTGCCCTTAATAGAGAGAATCTACTTTCTTAATCTAATAGAAGTAGGTATGCAGCATTATGTAATAAAATACTGCACATTCACTACCTAATTTGACCTCAACAAGTACTTCTGGGAGAGAGGTTTGTCCTCCATTGCAGTGTTTTATAGGGAAACAGTGGTTAAATCAGATATCGGTTTGCACTCTAGCGACTATTGTCTGGCGGAATGGCGCTATGCGGGCGACCGACCAGACAGATTTACTTACGGACTACTTTTCTAAACTCGGCGATGGAGAACAAAATACACAAAAAACGTTCCTGCTTAACAACACTGTTTGTAAATGATGAGGTCGCGATTTTTATTCTTTAGTAAAGTCATATTCTTTGCGTCATTTTGACATGTATCAAACAAACAAACAAAAATTAAGAAACATACCAAGATGGAAAATATACCAATACCAATTATCCACACGGGTCTCAGAATATCAACTTCTTTCTTTTGTAATTCTGTTGACTGCATTCCAATTCCACCTTGACAGCGCTTAATTATACCTCTTCGTCGATTCTAAAAAAATTGTTGAAAAAGATAAGTTACGAGAAAGGAAATGTAGGAAGTATCCAATAAGTGTTTCGAACATTCTTTAGTTTTCTATTATTCACATAATGCTTTGTAAAAAAGAAATGTTAAAAAGAATAGCAAACAAATTCACTAAATCCCTACTTCAACCAAGTTGCTGTTTTAAATGTGTCTACTTAAATACTTTCCACCTCTCCGCTAAAATATTCTAAAGTTAAATCACCAAATACTGAAATAATTGTAGATGCGTACTGAATTTATTTTGTTATACTAACATCTTTAAGAAATCATCCAAAGATATCACTTGCATTTTATTCCCATGTTCGCTAAATTTGCTGCAACTTAAATGCTTATTCCTAACATTAAGAAATTAGTTAATTACGCTTCAATTCACAAAGTTAACACCGTTTGTAAGGTTGAACTCGTGCATTGGTCTGCTTGATTTAATAGAGTATTGTATTGATAGTATCAAATACCGTACCTATTCGGCAGTCATTTGTTACAGTACCAGATCTAAAGTAATAAATACAATTTTCTCAAATACACGGACAGATCATGGGAAATGGTATGTACTAAATAGATATTTTACCTTTTTTGCAATGACAGAATTTGACAAAATGTCATACACAATTTTATTTATTTATTTATTTATTTATTTATTTATTTATTTATTTATTTTTGACAAAACTGAAATTTGAAGTTATTTATGAAAACTGAAGGAAAGGGCCATTTTCAGTCAAATCTGTTACTGTAACAGTAGAGATTTTTCATATATTGCAGTACGATTTATTTTATAAAATTTATATCCCAAAAATGAGTTTGAAATAGTTATTTTGGAGTCAATTTTCGCGCCCGTCTATCGGTCTGTCCCTCTGTCTATCTGTACAGAAATAAAATAATAATCATTACACATCTCAATGCTAATTCAGTTTCTTAAAGTAGTGGTTGAAGGTTTAAAGGTTTTAGTTGATGAAAGGTGAAATTATCGTCCATTTCTAGCCGAAGGGAAGACAAAAGCAATAGAAACAGAAATGACTGTTTATAAATAAGAAGTCTTAAAAAAGAAAATAAAGAAAAGTATGGTTTTACTGTTTTTGTTATTTAAGATGTTTGCATGTCACAATGATTTAAGTTACAAATATTTTGTTGTTGTTGTTGTTATTTGGGTTTTTTTTTTGTTTCTTTGCTTGTTTGTTTGTTTTTGTTTTTGCTTTTGTTTGTTTGTTTGTTTGTTTGTTTGCTTGTTTTTGTTTTTTGTTGTTGTTTCTTTTGTTGTTTTATTTCGTTTTGTTTTGCCAAAATATGAGAAATTAATCTAAATATCTCAGAAAATATGGATACTCCTGCTTCTGTTGTATATGAAATAAGCTACATGTACATTTAAAGAAATAGTACCCATTGAAACAAAATAAATATGATCAAAAGGTAAAAAAAACTGATTACATATTTTAGTATATTTGAGATAAGTTCTTTTTTCCGAAATAAAAATTAGATTTGTTTTTCACATGTGTTTAAGAATTTGTATAATTATTTGCATGAGTTATATCATGTGTAATATCGTCAAGGGAAAATTTAAGAAAATTAATTCAATTTGCCTTTAATTTGATTTAAAGGTTCGGTTTTTGATTTTCACTTTTGAATACAATCAAATTAGTTCATACCAAAAGGGGCATGGTGACATACCCTAATGTTCATCCAAATAAATAGTATATCTTGAAGCAGATATTTATAATAAAAAATATCTGTTAATAGAAAATAATTGTTGAAAATGTCTTTAAGACAATACATAACAATTCACCGAAGTTGAAACTTGAAACAACGCTATGGCATAGCTGAAGTGAACAGATCTGTCTTGAAAACGTATGGAATTGTATCTCTTTTTAGACTTTATTTTTTAATGTTTGAACATTCAAACGCAAGAATGGTTTTTATATGCAAGCGGAAGACCATTTTAAAGTCAGATGACTGATGGAATAGATAAAAGAAAAAGCTAGCCGCAGTTCCAAAGTAAAAGAGATTGTTCAATTTAACGGGTGTGAGAACCCAACAAGGTTCAGGAAATAGATGTCCGTTACAAAATCTGCCAACAAGGAGGCCTTCCTATATCTAGTTATTCAAAAACATATGTTGGAAGCCATTTTTACAAACGACGCTTTTATTTTTCCGTTAATTCAACGTATTGCGAAGATCTTGTATAACGCATTTATCATATTTTCAATATTAACCCTAACCGTGTTTTTTTTTGTATTGAACATGACCATCTTTCAATTTGAACAGCACCATTAACTGTTATGAAGGGTGCTTACATAGCTTTAAAAATCAAGATTGAGAATAATTGTCTGCCATAATTGTTCCTAATATTGACCGAAATGCCTGTGCCAATTACAATTTGACGTATCGCTTCCCCGCGATTTAATCAATCACATAAATCTGATATTGGCCACGGCAAGAAAATCCTGTATCGACCGAGAAGATACAAACTATTGTCTACTTATCCGCATATGAATTTGGCGGTTCGTATAATGTTGCGGCAAGTATTGAGTATCTCTCATTAAAAGTTAATACTAGCGTCCGATATAAACCAATTATCATTAGACCAGTAATTAAGATTTTTAGCATAATGATCAGGTATTTTTCTGTTGCCAATATAGACATACATTGAAAATTAGAAATTGCTGAGAAAAGCCGTCTTTGTTACTACATGTACTAGAAAGCAATAAATTTAAAAAAAATTCAAGAATTAAAACTTTATCAACTCATATGAAATAAAAAGGAGAAACTTCACTTCTGCGTTAAACTGCTTAGTAAGCTCCTTCTATTCGTGAACCAGTCGAAAAGTCGAACACATTGAAATGGGAGTGGCGGATGACAATGCAAGCGAAATTGCTTACCTTTACAAATTTGGTTGTAAAATAATTTTGCAAGTTCATGCATAAATAAGAAAATAAGACCTTCAGATATAGCTACAGCTAAGAACATATTTGTTCTAAAATTTGATTGGTTCTTTGCAAATTTAGTGTTGGCCTCATCGAATAGAAAACAAACGGTATGAAACGCTGTGGTTGTGACCATATAAAATGTCTGAATTTGTGCTATTCGAACAGATCCTGATGATGAACCAAATGATTTGTCGCATTATGATTGGATGGACAAACGTATATCTGTGAAAACTCAGTTGATAGTGTCTTATGTATGAATACATCTGCAGATGTCCCTACAGTAGTTCTGTACATGTAACATGTACAAGCGTTGAGATCTGCTCAGGACTAGAGATCGTGGACAACTGCTTACATTTCAACTGTCGTACATGAACAGCCTGAAACATTTTCATTTTACCGTGCAGGGCAATCTGAGGTGTACCACGTTTTCTATTTTATATTAGTACCAATACAAGACAGTGAGGAATTATTATATTCATGCCAAACATATGTAAATGTTGATACAAAACACATGTTGGTGTCCTATTTTTTGTCTTTCAGCTGCTTGGCGATATCATGGTACTGAATTCCAATGGACTGATAAGGTAAGAATGTTTTATTCTCGTTTACCGTACAAATCTTACAAAAAAGCACATAACTTAAAGTCAGATCTCAGATCACTTTATAAGAAATTACCAGCTCGCTTTGATGATTTATCTAATTTAAGTCATATACACATTTTGGTCAGGTAGAATGAAATAATTTTCTGAAATTTCGAAATGCTCCCATTTATAATGTCTTATCAAAGAATCATTTCCATTGAAAAAAATATACCACTTGTCTGCCCAAATATTGGCTATCAGATTAACCATTTAAAATGAATGTGCATGATTTATTCTCAATTCTTACATGAATCGATTTGATTACCGATTAAACAAAGAAGGAAATCAAGTTTTGTATATTCTGCGATAAACAACTGTTGACGCAAGGACCGGTAAGAGAGCATTATGACGTCATTTATGACGTCAAATTGCCGCACGACGACCGATACATTACTCCTCGGGTAAATGATGTCCAGCATAATATTTATTAAATATGTCAATGAGCATGTCAGAATGAAAAAATCAAGGCCTTCTTGTTATTTATCGTTTAATTTACCACGATTCATCGTTCAATGCTTCAGTATTTAACCACTCAGGCTAACGCCCTCCCGGTTCCATTCCTACGAATCTGAACTCTGAGCCGTGGTAAACTAGACGATAAACCAATCGAAGGTTTTGATTATTTGTTAAGTAGATATTTTTTATCTTACACTTGATTACAACTCGGAAATCGGGCTATGATTTGATATAAGGGATTTCTCTATGGAAGAGATTATTTTCTAGGCATGACAGTTTCACACTATCACTGTTAAGTCCTGGTAGTCAGTTATTTTCTAACTATTACATTTATACATATAGATATTGAAGGTTAGCAATTCTTATGTAGTGCCTCAAAACGTACTAAGTTGTGACCTGTTTTTGTTGTTGTTTTTTCATTTAATCTGAACGTTTTATTTTCAACGACGGTCTATTTAGATTAATGAATATTATCTTTTACAAACAAGACCAAAATCGAAATGATCTGAGCAAAATTAAATATATTTATTAAATTGTAGTTTTTTTTTTTGCTACAGTAACCATAAGTTTTTGACACAACAAACGTACGTACATATTTGTCGTCAATTTATGTTTTAAATTCAACAAAAAGTAATTTGTTATAGTTATCAGTCGAACCGCTTTTAGTGATTTTAAGGTATTGGACCCGTAATAGAGTATCTCCTTTTTGAAGAGTATTCAATTCCTACCATAAACCTACTTTGACTGCAATTTTCAGGGGGGACGTAGGTTCAAACCCCACTAGGACCAAATTTTTTTTCCATGTTTTCCTTTTCTTCTAGTAAGTTTTTACTTCTTTCAAGACTAATTATGGATGTATTGTACAAAAGTGGAAAATTTTCATTTTATAAGCGATTTTTTGCTGTTCAAAGTGAGTTTACCTCTGAATCAGGAGGGGTAGAGTTAGACATCTTTAAAAATATATACTGAGTTACGTGCGGTAAAAGTTCTCTATTTTGCCTTCATTCTTTAGATTACATATTGTGGAAGAAATGCAGGTAGGTTTTACTATTGCCCCAAGGTTATTTTTGAATAAAGTGAGCAAAATTCAAAACAGACCCACAGGATTCGACCTTAATTTTTCAATGTTGGAGTTAGAATTCTGTCTAATTAAATCTGTTTGCTTGAGGCACCCTAGAAAAAAATGATTTTTAAAGTTTTATTTTGTGTTTTATAATTGTTTAACAATAGTTTGATGTTTCATTTATTTTATTAATGCTGTAATGAATTCTCTGCAGACGTTTTAGATAGTGGCCATCACACTGAATTTTGTCTCTTCTGGAGCGTGAGGAAATACCATAAATTACACAAAATTTACAAAAGACGGCACGGTAAAAGTTGTTTAAAATTTGCAACACAGTGTGAAACATGGTCAACTTTAAGAATATACCAAGCAAATGCCATTTTTTAAACATTACTATTAGGGGTCCAATACCTTAACCCGACGGTTGGACAAACGTGTTGATTGAGGCAAAAAATGACGACATAAAACTTAACTCTTAAAACTCCGCATATACTTATATCCAGTTATTCTTTCTATAAGCTACCTACTAGCCTAGTTTCATAAGAATGAATCAATCAGTCTAAAATGTCATTGTGTGGACATGTTTCTCTTATTTACAGGATAGTGTGTATCTGCAGTTCTTAAGTCTGTTTTCTAATCTCGTCTTAAATCGTTGAATACAACCTTATCTTTTATTTTCAATGTAATATCGGACATATCTAATACAAATGCATTCATTTGTGTTTGAAATGAGATGAATGCACTTTAAAAAAAACGTTAGATACCGAACCGTTAACAAGGAATGACTGAAACATATGGCACATTACAAGGATTCCATTGACGATCGAAATCTCTATCTATGAATAGGCTGTGATCATACGGATGACTGTTAGTCAGACCTTTGCATACGTTCAGTAATGAGATTATTAATCCACTGAAAAACCTTTTTTCCGGTACTCTTAAAAATATTTAATATCATCGCCAAACCTGTAATCATATAATGGTCCGAGAGCTCACAGACAATGTGTATATAATAGCAAAAAATCAGAAATATTATTGCAAACATCAAGGTCAGCCCTAATAATTGAAGGTCAAAGTTCATATTCGTTCGAAAATGTGAAAACTGTAACCTTTATCTTTTTTTTTTCTAATCTGTTTAATATATCTTCCCATAATTAGTCGCTGAAGTTAATTCTTTTTCATGTTTGTATGTCAGGCAAAGGCAGTAATTCATATGTAACCCAAAACAGGATAAACTTATTATCAGAGGTCAAATGTCAAATTAGTCTGAAAAAAAAGCATAAATAACTTCCTGTTTGAAAAATAGCAGATCCTTTTTCAATTATTAGTAATTACCCGTTATTTAGTTAAATATATATATGTCCTAACATATCAGTAATAAAATATAGTCTGGAATTAGTCAAGCTCAAACGTGATATTAAGGGTCAAAGGTGATTTTCAACATTTTTCCTTGTTGATAATACCTTGCCGATAATAGTCAATGATATCAGTTCATTCTAATGTACAAATGTTAGGCAATGTCTGGATTGCACACACAATTTCGAAACATTCAAGGTCAACCATAACATCAAAGGTCAAAGGTTAAAAATATGAGTAAAATCTTGCAATAATATCACCTGTTTGTAATTATTATTATTGTTTAAAATTATTTGTTTTGTCGTGTAAGCATCAGATCGTTGTTAATTTTATTGTATATTTGTCAGACGATATCATAAAAGAGAAGATAAGTCAAGGTCAACCCTAGTTTAAAGGTCAGAGGTCATTTTTGCATAAAAGATCAAAATGTAGTATACTTACTCATTACTACGTTCAAAAATAGCTTGTTATAATTCACTGTACAACTTAGTAATGTATACATGTCAAGCAAGATCTTAAGTCAAAGCAAAACCTATTATCAAAGGTCAAGGGTCAAATTTGTGTTAAAATAAGCAAAACAGCGTTTTTGCACTGATTTTTCTGTATTGTTTTTGGGTTGTTTTTTGTTTTTTTTTTTGTTTTTTTTTTGGTCAAAACTAGTAACTGATATTTATTCATTTTAAGGTATATGTAACAGATGATATCATTCTTTCTTATTAATGGAAAATTAGTCAAGGTCTTATCTGACATTAAAGGTCAAAGGTGAGGGTCTTCAAGAAACTCACAGTATAAAAAAATGGCTGGAACAAGTTGGGGAGCCGATGGAAAGATCCTACGGCAAGCCTTCACAGACCGGCCAGTTGCAGAGTACGCATCCACCTCATGGGTAACCGCTTCCCAAACAGTAAAGATAAACAGGACAAGGTTCAAACTTCTGACCTGAGGATAATTCTCTGAGCAATGAAAACAACTCTGATAAAAGAAATGGTAAAAACAGCCATTAGAGACAAGACGAGAGTACAAAAGCCCTTGTGCAGGTAGATAAGGCAAAAATACTACTATCACATCTACTCCACTGAAAAATTGAGAGCAGAACCAAGAACGGACTAAACAACAGAGTCCCAATCATATCGTCAAAGAACTACAAAAAGGGAAAGCAACAGCAATAGACGCAGAAGCAGAGCCTCTAGTATCCGATCAATGCGTTCCTAGACATTGTGCTTCGAAGATCAGATTGGAGGTGCCAGAAGTAAAAGAAAAGGGAAAACAACATCAGGCTCACCAACAATCTCTAACGCTAAAAATGATCAATGACTGATATCTAGCACACTTTTGGATCCAAGATTTAACCAATGGATCAGTGGAAAATCAATTCAGAATGCTGGGAGTGATGCCTACATCAAATTTCCAGACAACTCCATCACTCTCTCTTATCCAGTCGGCAGGAAACGCTTCAACCTTATGAGCGAGGAGAAAAGGGACAGAATATTGTTTTCCTAACACACTCCAAGTCAACTCTTCAGGCTATTTCAGCAAGTCCATCAGACATCTTAACGAGACAGCTAAAAAACATCAATCTCCTGTCTGAGAGCAATAATGTAGCATTTCAATGGATTCCTGCACATGTGGGCAGAGCCAGGCATGAAACTGCAGACAAACTTGCAAAGGAAGCCAATCAAATACATTCCCAACCTCCAACTTCATACACAAAAGCTTAGACTCTGCTGAAAAAGAGCGTTGCGTCAGACTGGAAGAATATAAATGGAGGCTACTTACCTGCCCAATCATGACAGCCTACAGAAGCTAATCAGGCACATCCAAACAACAATCCTCCGTCTGCGCACTGGACACAGTGTCCTAAGAAAAGATATGCTGTTGCAGAGATGCTAAATGTGAGTGTGGATTAGAAGAACAAAAACCATTCCACATCCTGCAAAGCTGTTCCTATCTGAAAGAAGCACGAAAGAAAGTTTGGCCCATTTGAGAGCAAGCTTTGGGGAAATGCCAGCGACCTGCAGAATACGGTACATTTCATTGCCGCATCAAATCTTAAAATATAAAACGGCCATAAGAAGATGAAACGCTCTAAGTAAGTAAGTAAAGGTTCACACTAAAATGAATTAACATCAACTTATAACGACAAGATATCTTTTAACAGATAGACAATGAAAAATATTGCAGAAATGCTATTTTTTTTATCTTTCCTTCACCTTTTACCTTTGATATAAGCTTTACCAATCACTGCTTTTGAAACTAGATCTGCATTGCTGACATCGCGTAAAAATTATACATAAGAAAAAAAGTATTTTTAATGAAGGAAATGACAGTTCAAATTTTACCAAAGAAAAAAAAATAAATATGCTGTATTTTAAATTTACATGTATACATGAAAATGACCTTTGACCTTTTATGTCAGATTTCACCTTGACCGATTTTCATTTTCATTTCAACAGTGAAGTTGTATGTCTATTCAAAATGAATATGAGCAGTTTTACTAATGACAAAAATACCCTAAAACAATAAATAAAAGTTATTGCGAAAACTGATGCTTTTTGCGAACTTTTACACAAACCTTTGACCTTATAATTAATAGGTTTGCTTCTAGCTTATTGGGATGAGACCTACTGTGATTACCTTGGTTAACATGTATACATAAAAGTAAGTTGGTAACAATGCATAATAACAACAAGCTATTTTTGAACAAATTTATGAGTAAGTATGCTTCAATTTGTGCTTTATATAAAGAATGACCCCTGACGTTCAATACCACGTTTGACCTTGACATATTTTCTCTTCGATGACATCGCCTGACATATATGCCGTAAAATGAACAGCGATCAGTTACTAAAATGACAAACAAATACTTTTGAACAAAAAGTATTGCAAACAGGTGATACTATTGCAACATTTTACTCACTTTTTGACCTTTGACCTTTGATATTATGATTGAACTTGAATATTTTGAAATTGTATGTGCATACCAGACATTGTCCAACTTTTATACATTAAAATGAACTGATATCATTGACTTGTATCGACAAGATATCATCAACAAAGAGAAACGGTAAAGAGCTATCTTTTCTTTCTTTTACATGTACTTGCAAATGACCTTTGATATCTTAATATCACATTTGAACTTGGCTCATTAAAGACTATATTTTATTACTGAAATTGTGGGATATATATACATCTATCTACATCACGAGCAATTGCTAATAATGTAAAAAGGTATCTTTTTTCAAGCAGGAAGCTATTTATGCATTTTTACACACAAGTTTTACATTTGACCTCTATTAGCTTTACCCTAGGGCGGCTTAGGGGTCATATCTGCACTGCTGACTTCGACTGAGATACAAACATTAAAACGAATTAATTTAAACAGTTTTAACATATGCGCATGAAAATGAACTTTGACCTTTAATTATCAGGGCTGATCTTAACCTTTTGCAATAATATTTGTATTCCTGATTTTTAATGAAAAGATATATACACATTACATAGATAAAGATGAGTGACTTATGAAAACAAACATTTTTCTAAGAATTAAATGAATTTTAAATATGCCATTTTGTGATTTTCACATAGATTTGACCTTTGACCTTGAATATCAACTTTGCCCTTCATTCCATTTTGATGAGTTCTTACTGCTGTCATTTAATATTTTTACAAGTGATTTTTACCTCCTCTCTCACAAACATAATTTAACAAGATATAGATAGGCACGGCTTTGACACTTAAGAAATGGGTTTTCATGGAAGATATGAAATATTGTTTCTAAAAATGTATAAACTTCTTTTGGCCTCAATTGTTTCAATAAAAGTCCGTGAGCTCTCGGACCATAAGGTCTACCTATTGTTTAAATTCCAAAAAATATGTTAACAACCTTCACCGAAAGGTCATTAAAATGTCAATAAACACGTTAAATTTACTGGTCGACAAAAACAAAAAGTGAAAACTTATCTTTTGTTGATTCAGGAAAATACCGGATGGTCGGCAAAGTTGTTTGCTTAATTGACTTTTATATTTAATAAAACTAGTAACAAATGTTCTAACAAGACCACCGCTTATGGATGCCATCACTCATCTGCAAATGCTGGACAATATGTAAGAAAATAGATCTTCAAATTTTCTATGTAAAGAAGGGCCATAATTTGGCATAATGCATAACAGATTTATAGTTCTTAGCCCATATGGTCAACCAATAGGATAAACATGTGTATCAAAGCTTTACCACTTATAACTTCTGATGAAACACAGACCTAAACAAAAGTCTAAAGCAAGAAACTCATATTTTCTTAAGTACACAAAGGGCCATAATTCTAACAAAATGCATATCCGATTTGCCTACACAGTCAACTAATAATGATAAACAAGTGTACGAAGTTTCAACGCTGTGTCTTTTATTGTTTTTGAGAAAAGGTGGACCTAAACAAAAATTCTAACCAAGACACCCAAATGTTCTAAGTACAAAAAAAGACCATCATTTTGACAAAAAGCATTATATCAGAGTAAGGTTCCCTGCCTACACAGTCACGTAAAGCAAGTGTGCGAAGTTTCAAAGCTTCAGTCCTTATTGATTTTTGAGAAAAGATGGACTTAAACAATAATTTCAACCGACGCGAACACCGACGCCGACGATCAAGTGACAACAATATCTTGTAGATTTTTTTTTCAAAACTCGGACGAGCTAAAAAGTACCTTCATACACGGCAATTTGGACTTTACTATTAAAAAGCTGTAGGTAGCAGTAAAACTCTTAAACACAATATCAGTAATCGCACTAAAACATACTTTTTACAAGATTGTTTATACAATTTTATGAGGATTTTAATGTCACCATTTTAGTTTAGCGACGATCTTCTGAAAAAAGTGGCAACAATTAAACCTGCTGGTGTCGAGTACAACCCTGTAATTCTGCTGTTTGGACCTACGGGACATGGCAAATCATCTTTTATCAATTCCATTTCAACTATAAGTAAAGGAAGAAAGTCTAATATTGCCGGTGCAGCAAGAGCTTCAAAGTGTGTTACAACAGTGGTAACAACAATTTATTTGTTTTTATATAATACTAGACTGGTTACTGGATGGTCCTCTCTAAAATTATAACATCCAAATGGAGACTTATTTATAAAGGCTTTTAAAATATTTTTGTCTTAAACCAGAATATCTGAAGCACAGATATGTAATATTAGCATCGTGTAATAAAAGTGTATCAAACTTATATTGATAATAACCTTTAAGCCAAAAGTAGTCGAGTACCAAGGATCACTTGTTTTACACAGACTTGAATAACAAAACATTAAGCCTTCTCCTCTCTAACTACTATAGCAGAAGTTTAGGTAATGTGTATGTAGCATCATGTAATGGACTAAAAATGCAAGGAAGTATCATATCAGTTTGCAAATACCTTTCTTTTCTTTTATTTCAGTATCGTAAATATGAAATCGAAGGGAAACTGAACAACGTCACACTCGCCGACATTCAAGGCATTGTTCAAAAAGATGACAATAAATTTTTGATCGAAAATGCTCTCGCCATTGTCGACGGTCAGGTCAAGCCTGAGTATACGGTATCATAATTAAAAATATAACACTAAACGTTTCATTATAATTATCTTTCGGCGGTTACTATCAAAATAAGTATAGTAAGTTAAAATGGATAAGCTAAGCCAGGCTTGATAATTGCTTAATTATTTTACCATACAAAAAATATTTACATGATCATATCAGATGACTTTTCATATAGGTTAGAACAGATCATTCTTTTCTCACAATATATCAGACAGCATTCTCTATGATTAAAAAAACGAATTCTTAAAGATATCCACTTTTCTAACTCCACTCATATTGTGTTTATTTTATCTCTGCCAAATACTGGCAGACATATAGATCGAAGTCGCATATTCAGTAAGTCCATTTTGAATGTCTCTAATTCATGGAAATCATATTATCATTTAGCCATTGTTCAACTCCGTTCGGTTGCAGTGGAATATCTGTGAACGTTTTCAATATCAACATGGAAAACGTATAACCTGAAATCCAGAAAATAATTCGGTTTTAAAAATAAGCCGGTCTCGAAAATAAGCCACCATTTCACTACAGGCAAAACGAGCTCATTAATTAGCCGGCTCAAAAACAAGCCGTTCAAATTTCTGTATCTATAACAGTACCAATCACTTTGTGAGGACACCATGTAAGACAGTTAAAGTTGCTAACGTGTAAATAACAGATTTATTTCCAGATGTATTAGCAATAAATCATACTTTGGAATAACAAAGAACCACGAAAAACAATGCAAGTTGTGGTGATTTTTAAAACCCTGGACAAATAAAACTTTAAAAGCAATGAAATTCCTGTGGAAAGTACTTCTTTTTACGTCAGTTCTACTAATTGACATAACCGATCTTTATAACAATATGCAGTGTTTAACACCTATTGTGTAAGTTACTCACAACCGTTTGGCGATTTAATCAAATTTGGTATAATTGTTTGTTAGATCAGACAAAACTTTTTAATGGGGAATTATCTATTAGCTTCTGATTATTGTATCCCCCGACAACAAAGTTGTAAGGGGGGTGGGGTGGGCGTATACTGGTTTCAGGTTGTCTGTCTGTCCGTCTGTCCGTAGACGCAATCTTGTGCGCACCATCTCTCCTTATCCCCTTGACAGAATTTAATGAAACTTCACACAAGTGATCCGTACCAACAGTAGTTGTGCATGGGGCATGTTAGGTTCTTTTAGAAAAAAAATTGCAGAGCTATGGGACTTTGTGTTTTTGTTACTATACTATATACATAGACACAATCTTGTGCGCACCATCTCTCCTCATCCCCTTAATACAATTTAATGAAACTTCACACAAGTGATCAGAACCAACAGTAGTTGTGCATGGGGCATGTTAGGTTCTTTTAGAAAAAACATTTGCAGAGTTATGGGACTTTGTTTTTTGTTACTATACTATATACATAGACACAATCTTGTGCGCACCATCTCTCCTCATCCCCTTGACACAATTTAATGAAACTTCACACAAGTGATCAGTAACAACAATAGTTGTGCATGGTGCATGTTAGGTTCTTTCAGAAAAAAAAATTGCAGAGTTATGGGACTTTGTTTGTTTGTTACTATACTATATACATAGACACAATCTTGTGCGCATCATCTCTCCTCATCCCCTTGACACAATTTAAGGAAACTTAACACAAGTGATCAGTAACAACAGTAGTTGTGCATGGGGCATGTTAGGTTCTTTCAGCGACAAAAATTGCAGAGTTACGGGACATTGTTTCTTGTTAACATACTAAGTACATACAGTCTGCATATGCAATCTTGTGCGTGCCTAATCTACCAAACCCTTACACACAATTTAATGAAACTTCACACAAGTTATCAGTACCAACCCTAGTTGTGCATGGTGCATGTTACATTCTTTTAGATAAATATTCTGCATAGTTATGGGACTTTGTTTTTTGTTACTATACTGTATACATACAGTCTATATACATACAGTCCACATACTTATGCAATCTTGTGTGCGTCAAATTGCAATGTACTGTGTCAGTGCATGCGGGGGGTACATTCATCACCTTTAGTGATAGCTCTAGTTTTTACTTCACTGTATACATACAGTCTATATACATTCAGTCAACATAATTATGCAATCTTGTGTGCATCAGGTTGCAATGTACTGTGTCAGTGCATGCGGGGGGTACATTCATCACCTTTAGTGATAGCTTTAGTATTCATAAGAAATTGTAAAAAAATAGGTACACACGTATCAAAAGTATAAGTATTTATCGACGTCGATCTTCTAACTAAAAAGCAAAAAAAGTCACATCCGTATATTCAGTATTTCGGTATTCGAAAATACACTGGTTTTTAAACCGTTACCCAATATATCAAAAGTTCGCCGGATTTCAAGGTACCTAAGCATGAAAACAGATGCCGTGTGTCCAATACAGACTTATTACTCTTTATTTCAATTTCTTAAATTGTTTACTTAACAATCTATAGCTAGAGCTTATTATCTGACGAGGGGGCCTCCGTGGCCGAGTGGTTAAGGTCGACGACTTTAAATCACTTGCCTCTTATCGATGTGAGTTCGAGCCTCACTCGGGGCATTGAATTCTTTATGTGAGGAAGCTATGCAGCTGGCTTCCGGAAGGTCGCTCGTGATGAAATAATGCACGGAGGGACACCTGGGGTCTTCCTCCACCATCAAAGCTGGAAAGTCGCCATATGACCTAAAATGGTGTCGGTGCGACGTTACACCCAACAAAATAAATAAATAAACATTATCTGACGAAGCGGCAGCCATTTTGTTTTAATCATAACGCGTATCAGAAAATTACCAGCAGGTACAAAAGTCTGCACATGACATCTGTTGACAAACAGAAATGTAAAAATCTTGTAGAAGGCGAGATAAGACACAATATTAATGGATAATGAGGCGTTAAAAGTACGTTAACGTCAATAATTTTCATTTTGACCAAACGGATATAATGTGTTACACAGTATCATTTTATACACAGAAAAGAAGTATTAATAGTTTTGCATCGAGAAATATGCAATCGTTGTTTCGGAGATTAAATCGATGGGTGTTCGAAAAAATTGCTTATTATGCCGTTGCTTAATATCGACGTGGAACCTGAAACAAATCAATACATACCTGTACAGCGCTATCCAATACTTACTAAATGATTGTACATATGCCCATAAATCTAATTGAACGATAGATAATTTTCCATTTGAGTACACGCAGTCTTTGACTACTGTAGAAATATGGGACTACATAAAAATTCAGTCTAAGATAGGTTGGTCTTTGAAACAAATATTTGCAGAAATTTCTGCTGTTTACGGATCTACTAATGTGTCTTATAGCACGGTTTGTAGATGGAATAACAAATTTGATTCTAGGTTAGAGTCGATCGAAAATGCGTCCAAATCAGGAAAGCCAAAGTCTGTATCTTGTGACAAAAAAAGTAAAGGATATTGTTGAAAGAGAAATTTGATATACAGTACGTGATATAGCAGGAATGTTCATTACATTCTAAAGAATATCTTTAATGTTAGAAAGATTTGTGTCAGATGGGTGCTTCTTTTGTTGAGTGATGATC